>NW_024729400.1:0-10000 GCF_018991925.1 Homarus americanus | reverse complement strand
CGCATCTAATTAAGGTAGTTTCAATGCAATTTCGAAGCCCTCAGTGTTAGTGCTGTAACTAAAAGTACAGCATCAGTCTGGGAAGGAAATCCATTTAATAAACATTATTTTGAAAATTCGGGCGACGTTCCTTGATGTTGGCGTGGTGGTGAGGCGGCGTCATGACTCCGGCCTCAAGTGACCAGTGTTGGTTGGCCTCAAAAGGGTGTCTGATTCAGCACACCGTGAGGAAATCTAGAAAATTTGAACGATGACTGGAATATTCTCCCCCTCTCTAATACCAGCTTAGAAAAAAAAAAAATCCAGGGTGATTAATCCTCAGGTGAAATATACTGGGGTGTCTATTCCCCTGCTCCGAGTTCTGTGAGAGTAAGAAAGAAATCTGAAGAAAAAAAATGGGTGGACGTGGACTCTGATGACGAAGCAGCGCTCTTTACAGTGTCGTCGGAGGTCGTGTCGTCTGGCATCTTTAGTCTTGAGTGAACAAGGTGTGATGACTTCTGTGGTGTGATAACAAGACTCAAGGGGACAAACAACATAGTCCACGCGTTTCAGTGTATCTCTTGCAAGACATCTGTTCGTCCTAAATTTAAGTACCTATATACCTGGGTGTGAGTGATTATGGTGGTGTGGTTTACAGCGATGATAAACATGAAACTGACTTACTGGTTCACAGGGTCTTGGTCCACATCAAAGCCAAAGGCACAAAATGATGGTTAAGAGGCAGGTGCGTCACTTTACTAGTTTGCTCCACACTAAGAATAGACCCGAAACTGGGGTCAATAAACAGGTGGGTGTGAAAAAGTCGTTCACCTCCAGAGTGTTGTTTGGACCAGACGGGATCTAAAGCACCGAGGACAAGGGACGAGTTGCAGGTCTTCAAGATGCTGGTGATCATTACTTCCCACGACAGATGGGACACTTGGTCATGAATGTTAATATAAAAGAGGCGACGTGACCTCCTTTATAAGTAACTGGACGTGCAGAACAAATGAGCATCATCCACCAGACTCATAATTTAACTGGATTCTTGTTTTGATACTTAAAACTGACCACCTGAAGATTAACCTCCCAGATTATTTACCTGGTGATTAAACGCCCCTAAATACTACCAGAGGAGTTAGGTTAGGTTAGGAGTTTCTTACTTCAGAAGTCGGTCCTGCTCGACAAGTTCACTTTCAAGGGATTAACCACATTAAAAATCAGCGATTGAAATAACTCTCTCTCTCTCTCTCTCTCTCTCTCTCTCTGAGAACCTTTAAGCTTGTCATGCTGAAGAGAAAAAGGCCGTGACATGAGTGAACATCAGCGTGGTACTCTGATTACCAATACTTAAGAGGCTTCACACGCACACGACCGCAAGTAGGTGGTCCGTCTCACGCCCCCCCCACCCCCCTCTTCCTACCTAATAACCCCACGCCCCCAGACACCCCTCCCCTACCCGTCACGCCTGGGAAAACCCATTCATCGGGGAAAACCCATTCATCGGGCCATTTAACTCAGGATTGGATACTAATCTCCTGTGTAGATCTTCCAGGAATTAACTCATTTTCAGATTCTCAACAAGTATCTAACGTGGAATTATCTTTGAGTCGTAATGTGCTCTTGAACTTATACAGAGAGAGAGAGAGAGAGAGAGAGAGAGAGAGAGAGAGAGAGCTACAGTACTAGGGGTATAATGATCGATGTACAATGACCTTTACACACCCTCTACACCACACACACCAACACCCACTGACACAGCAACTACACCTCTCACCCTTCCCCAGGCCAACAGCTATAAGAATGTTCGTTTAGTCAGCCCAACGTATATCTTCACTCACTTGACTGATGAAACTCCTTTCTGACTGAGGGATGATGGTGTTTGTGTTGTTTTGTTTATTTCAAGTGACCGATTCTTTCGTCATCCTCGTTTTGAAATGCCTTTTTTATTTACCATGACCGTCTCGGGTGATTGGGGGTGAGTGCCTCGGGTGACTGGGGGTGACTGCCTCGGGTGACTGGGGTGACCTCCTTTGGTGATTGGGGGTGACTGCCTCGGGTGACTGGGGGTGACCTCCTTTGGTGATTGGGAGTGAGTGCCTCGGGTGACTGGGAGTGAGTGCCTCGGGAGTAACTGAAGGTGTAGGATATGGGAGGTGATGTATCAAACTGTGTGTGCTAACATGACCACACCTGTAACACTGTCTCCCAGGACCACACACACGACCCCGCTGGGCACCAATGACATCCTCACCCATCATCCAACGCCCAGCTCCTGCTCATACGTCACCTGCCCTCCTGCCCACAACCACCACCTGTCCTCAACAACAACCTGCCCACACGTCACCTGCCTCCAACAACCACCTGCCCACACGTCACCTGCCTCCAACAACCACCTGCCCACACGTCACCTGCCTCCAACAACCACCTGCCCACACGTCACCTGCCTCCAACAACCACCTGCCCACACATCACCTCAACAGCCACCTGCCCACGTCACCTGCCTCCAGCAATCCACCTGCCCACGTCACCCTGCCTCCAACAATCACGCCTGCCCACCGTCACCTGCCTCCATGTCCCACCTGCCCACGTCACCTGCCTCCAGCAATCACCTGCCCACACGTTACTGCCTCCAACAACCCACCTGCCCACGTCACCCTCCAGCAACCACCTGCCCACACGTCACCTCACCTCCAACAACCCACCTGCCCCCCACGTCACCTGCACTCCAACAACCCACACCTGCCCACACATCACCTGCCTCTAGCACCTTCCACCTGTCCACGTCACCTGCCTCCAACAACCACCAGCCCCACACGTCTGCCTCCAACAATCACCTGCCCACACGTGCCTGCTATCAAGCAACCACTGCCCACGTCACCTGCCTCCCTAACAGCCCACCTGCCCCACGTCACCTGCCTCAACAATCCACCTGCCCCACACGTCACACCACCTCTAACAACCACCTGCCCACACGTCACACACACTCCACCAACCCACCTGCCCCACCCACGTCACCTGCCTCCAGCAATCACCTGCCCACGTCACCTGCCTCCAGCAATCACCTGCCCACACGTCACCTGCCTCCAACAACCACCTGCCCACACGTCACCTGCCTCCAACAATCACCTGCCCACACGTCACCTGCCTCCAACAACCACCTGCCCACACGTCACCTGCCTCCAACAATCACCTGCCCACACGTTACCTGCCTCCAACAATCACCTGCCCACACGTCACCTGCCTCCAACAATCACCTGCCCACACGTTACCTGCCTCCAACAATCACCTGCCCACACGTTACCTGCCTCCAACAATCACCTGCCCACACGTCACCTGGGAGGTACTAACCCGTTTACGATTGAAGTCACAACGTTTCTATCCTCAAGGTGAATAATTTCCTGTCTTTTGCGGTACTTTTGCCCCTCAAAGTTACTGTCCTGCTCCTTAAGATTCTTTTCCCTGCCCACCCCCCACCACTAACCCACCCCTCCACCAACCCACCCCCACCACTAGCCCACCCACACCACCAACCCACCCTCTCTACCAACCCACCCCCCACCACTGGCCCACCTTCCTGCTTCCACCACCACCCGCCCTCTCCACCCAACCCACCCTCTCTAGCCCACACAGCCTGTCCACCCTCTCCACCAACCCACCCTTTTCACCCACTCACCACCTACGCACACGCTGACTGCCATCTAGCTCAGGCTGAACCTCACAAAGATACCATGACACCTGATGTTGAGTATCCGCACTGTCTTGACCCGTCGTGCCACACTGTCTCTCCTGCATATTGAACCTAAATGCCAATTGACGCCGTTAGCACCATCAACTCTCTCTCCTTCCATCTCTCTCTCCCACCATTCCTTTATCCCACTCTCCCTCTCACCCACTCTCCCTCTCACCCACCCTCCCTCTCTCTCTCTCACCCTCCTCCCCCCGCTCACTTCCCTCCCTGCCTACCCCCCCCCGTCAGCTTTCGGTAACAGTATTGCGATCATGAAAACTCGTTAGTGAATTTATGTGAATTAAGAGAGACAAAAAACACCTAAGTGGTGATATCGTGGGGCGTCGTCTCGTCTGACAGCTCAGGTTGTACACACACAATAACATTCATTATACAAACCAGTCGGCAGCGGATGGTTGTCTTCTGCTTCTCTGGGTGGTGTACGTGGGGGGGGGTGCGTGGGGGTGGGGTGCGTGTGGGGGGGTGGGGGAGGGAGGAGAAAGGGGGGGGAAGGGAGGGAGGGAGGGAGGAGGGAAAAGGGAGAGAGGAAGGAGAAAGGGAGAGGTGAAGGATGCGTTGTGAAGAAGGATGTGCTTGGAAGGGATGTGTGGGAGGAAGAGGGGGAGGAGGGGGAATAGAAAAGGAAGAGATATTAAAGGAGGAGGAGGAAGAAGAAGACTACGAGGAAAAGGAAGAAAAAGAGAAGGAAGAAGACGACTACGAGGAAGAAGAAGGGAAAGAAGAGGAAGAGGAGAGGAATAACAGCAGGATGCAAAGGGCTTATTATACCTGAAGATGAAGATAATTAACCTGCCAGCACTAAACACAAGCATCACCAGCAACAAACTTGATAACATGAACGTAAACACCGAGTGAAAATAACTGCTGAGTGGTGACTAGTGAATCAAACTGTTATGTAAGTATAATTGCTGTGTAAATGGAACTATTGTGTAAATGGAACTATTGTGTAAATGGAACTATTGTGTAAATGGAACTATTGTGTAAATGGAACTATTGTGTAAATGGAACTATTGTGTAAATGGAACTATTGTGCAAATGGAACTATTGTGTAAATGGAACTATTGTGTAAATGGAGACTGTGTGTAAATGGAACTATTGTGTAAATGGAACTATTGTGCAAATGGAACTATTGTGTAAATATATAGTTATTCTGTAAATAAAACTGTTGTGTAAATAAATCTACCGGGTGAAAATAATGAAGGTTATGAGATAAAAATCCCTTGTTAACGCCACAGTCAATACTTCACTCAGTGTTCATGATGAAGACTTGAGCGTTAATTAGCAACGGTGGGGAAACTACGTGGGATACGAACCGTGCAACTCCAGGTCTATAGATATGGCTTCTTCGATCCACTGAAACCAACGCCGAAGGTTATGTTGAAGAAAACAATCTCAACTACAGCTGACCACCTAAGAATCCCTCCCTGTCTACACTCACGACTGACCACCTAAGAATCCCCCCCTGTCTACACTCGCACCTAAGAATTCCTCCCTGTCTACACTCACGACTGACCACCTAAGAATCCCCCCTGTCTACACTCACGACTGACCACCTAAGAATCCCCCCTGTCTACACTCACGACTGACCACCTAAGAATCCCTCCCTGTCTACACTCACGACTGACCACCTAAGAATCCCCCCTGTCTACACTCACGACTGACCACCTAAGAATTCCTCTGTCTCACTCATTGACCACTAAAGTCCCCCTGTCTACACTCATTGACCACCTAAAATCCTCCTGTCTACCTCATTGTGCAAGAATCCCCCTGTCTACACTCACGACTGACCCACCTAAGAATCCTCTGTCTACCTCGACTGACCACCTAGAATCCCTCCTGTCTACCTCCCGAGCTGGCCACCTAAGAATCCCTCCCTGTCTACACTCACGACTGACCACCTAAGAATCCCTCCCTGTCTACACTCACGACTGACCACCTAAGAATCCCTCCCTGTCTACACTCACGACTGACCACCTAAGAATCCCTCCCTGTCTACACTCACGACTGACCACCTAAGAATCCCTCCCTGTCTACACTCGCACCTAAGAATCCCTCAAGCACACTGGGCTGGCAAGCAAACAATCATTCTCTAGTTGGTTGATTCTGCCTGGACTGGACACGACACGACCCTCCCTCCACGATCATAAACGTTTAACGACACATAAATTGGTCGTGCCTGAAGGAGGGTCGTGTAACTCGTTATCTGTTGATATCGACATAATAACTTTCTGCTTCTTGTTCTGATAACCTTCAGCATCTCGACCTAAGGTGTCAGCCCCGGTACAAGGCACATCACAACGTAACCCAGCCCCTCGTGGTGGGTGAGGGAGGGAAGAAAAGAGGGAGGGAGGGAAGGAAAGAGGGGGAGGGAGGGAAGGAAGGAAAGAGGGGGTGGGAAGGAAAGAGGGGGGAGGGTGTGTGTGTGTGTACAGATGAGGGGTTACAGTCCCTAGTTAGTGGCTGTGTTAAGGTAATTTACTGAGCTTGTCCCAGGCGCCAGGGTGCACTCTTTCTGTTTACCCCCCCCCCCAGACCTCACCCTTTCACTCTGCTACCAACACACACACACACACACCAGGTCTGTGTAAGGGAATGGAGGTAAGGTCTATTTCAAGGCAAAATAATTCAGATCTCTTTCAAGGTAAATCAATATCATTCTCCAAGGTAAATAAGGTAAGATATAGTTCAATCTGAGTCTAGTTAACCAATCATGAATCTGAGTCTAGTTAACCAATCATGAATCTGAGTCTAGTTAACCAATTATGAATCCGAGTCTAGTTAACCAATCATGAATCTGAGTCTAGTTAACCAATTATGAATCCGAGTCTAGTTAACCAATTATGAATCCGAGTCTAGTTAACCAATCATGAATCTGAGTCTAGTTAACCAATCATGAATCTGAGTCTAGTTAACCAATCATGAATCCGAGTCTAGTTAACCAATCATGAATCCGAGTCTAGTTAACCAATCATGAATCCGAGTCTAGTTAACCAATCACGAGTCTGAGCTTTAAGTCAACTAATAAACCATCAGTCTGAATAGCTAATTAACCAAACACGAACACCGAGCACCACCTTAGGGCAAATGAGACGTGCTTTGATGGTCATCACAGGTAATCTTGGTGCTAATTAAGGCAGCGTCTGATTATCTGGCTCAAGAGGTGACAGGAACAGTATGTCGCAACTCCTCACTCAACCTCAGCCAGATACAGGCACACTCCTCACCTGTAAATACTGTACCGTTCACCTAAATTTCAGTAAGGTACAAAAAAACTTTCCTTCGTGGTATACACCTTTTTAAGGGAATTTGGATCACCTGAAGATTAGACACCCCAGCTTATTTCATCTGATGACTATTAAACTCCTTGACACTACCTGGGGGCGAGGTTAGGTGAGGGTGTCTAATCTTCAGGTAATCCGACATATCTTTTTTTAGCTTTATGATGCCCAAATACTGTAATGTAAGAGTGACTTTTGTGTTATGGAAGTCACTTAAATTTTACAGGTACCTGTACCTGTATGTCAGAGGTATGGTAAATTTAAGAAGCCTGTAATTAGGAAATAAAATTTTTGAATTTTTATTTTATTTTAATGGTACTTTATTTTCATGATAATCAATATTTTAGGTCTGCAAAATTTTTTAGCAAACCAATATTTAAGGAGAGGCTTTCTTTCACATACATGGAATCCTAACTTGTTGAAATATATAAATCTTCGGATCATTTCCCAGGAGAGAAAATCTCTAGGGCCCTCGTCGTGTCGTCAGCTGAGTGGACAAGAACACAAGCTCCTCCACGCTAATTGGATGAAAATGCAAACAACTTGATGCTGATTGCTTGACGACTCAGGCATCTTGATGCTGATTGGACAAGGACTCAGACAATCTTAACACTGATTGAACAAAGAAATGATAAGCAGGACCACTGCGAGTTGCCGAGTACACGAGACTACGACCGAAACAAAAAACAAAAAACAACGAGTGAAACCTTATCTTATCTGATATATGACGTCAGGTTCACGTGACTGACGCCATGGCTTCACATAACATCGAGTGGGTTGTTTACTGTTGCTTACATTAATACAGTAAACAAATAGTTAAAAATTTTCTATACGAGTAAGACTGACATTTCACTGTTGTGGTCACTCTTAGAAAGGTCATACGAGGTCAAATGCCGCTTAAATGTCATCCTACTAAGTTTAACCCCGTGAAAACGATGACTTAGCACCCCCCCTCCCCCCGAGTGATGTGATGTATTCTTTGGAACTGGGTAGGTCTATTCATCGTACTCAAGGGAGGGAGGTGGTGGTGTTATGGTAGGGTGAGTGATGAGCACAATACATCCCTCACCTGCCTCCCCCACTCACCACACACCTCACCTGCTTCTCTTCACTCACCACACAACCCTCACCTCCCTCCCTCTCACAAACACACCTCACCTGCCTCCCCCACACACCACATATCTCTCACCTGCCTCCCCCACTCACTCACCTCACCTTCCTTCCCCCACTAATTACACCCCCCTCACCTGTCTCCTCACCTCATCTGCCACTAATTAACACCTCGCCCGCTGTCTTAAAATAACCTGTCGTTTCTGCCGCTTTTTCCCGCACCATCATTATCCTACAAGTCCTCGGGGAGAAAAATTCCTATAATTTTTACTTTACTTTCTCAAAAAAAAAAGTGTCTCTCTGCCCCCAAACCCCAAGACAACAGTAAATATTGACTTAAACGTTTATATCCCAGAGTTACAGGGAGTTTATACACTTACAATCCTAATTAAAAAACAAGTTCTTGCAAAATCAGAATGAAAGTTTTCTTATGCAACATTAATATATAAATAAACACACGAGACCTGACATGGCATCCATCTTCAGATAACGTCAGGAGGCATTAGTGGACGAGTTACCTGAGACCTGACACCACCAGATATAACATTTTTCATCATTTTTTTTTATTATTCTACGATGTAAAAAAAATGTAGCTACACGGCATTACCAGTTTTGCTCTGATACAAGACTATACTTATACCGCGGTCTGGGTTTACAAAAGCTGGGGGGGGGGAGGGGGGATGAGCCACACAGCACATCGTTTTAACATGAAGAAGATCCGTTCATTCGTCTCAAGATATAATGGAGGAGAGAAACTTTAGACAGACCAAGGCATCATACATCTCCAGGTTACTCAGGTATGACTGTATGTAAATAAATTCGTAGAGAGAACTTTTCCTCTCTCCAAACCTCATCACCTGCAGCGTCAAGATGATTCATTACAACACCTTGGGGATCGTGATCGTAATCTGGGTATAGTGTAGACGCCTCTCCCCCCCCCCTCTCTCTCTCCATGTGTACTGGCCCTTATACCTGTACACAACCACTCACACGACGGGACCTAACACCATATTAAGACAACCTTCTATTTAAAAAACAAGAGCTAATTTAAAACTACACCTGATATGAACAGAACCATTTTGGCAAGTATATCATGCACATCCACACACACACACACACACACACACACACACACACCATTGGGGAAATATGGTGGAGGACAAAATTTTACATACACACATGACAGACACACATACACACAATAATGAAGACACACACACATACACACACAAACGGCTTTATCCCCGCCATCCAATCACAAGGGGGTGGGGAAGGAGGGTGAGGTAGGGGGTGAGGTAGGGGGGTGAGGTAGGGGGTGAGGTAGGGGTTGAGGAAGGGGGTGAGGTAGGGGGTTGAGGAAGGGGGGTAAGGAAGGGGGTAAGGAAGGGGGTGAGGTAGGGGGTGAGGGGGGAGGAGAAATAATATATACAAAAAAATATCGACTTTACGAATACTCAATTTATTCTCAGCTCTCCTTAGGTTATAATAAATTCAGTCCAACCTCCCAGAACCCACTTACCTCAGCTCTGGCCAGCCGTCTGCTCCCGTCCCCGCGCTGTGAGTGAGCGGCTTACCTGCCCAGATAAACAAGTATTAGTTCATTCCACCACTGCATAAAAGTTATATATAATAAATCATAAATAATAAAAATAAACCTGCTGTATTTTTTATTATTATTTTTTTTCATCAAGTGTATCAGTGTTGTCTTAATATTTAATTATTTTACATGGGAAGTAATCTTAAAATAACATCTAAATTAATCAATGAATTATTATAAGGTTTACAATATACAATAATTGGTATTTGTAGGAATCAATTAAGACATACGTGCAAATTAAATATCCTAATTAATTGACAAAAAAACAATGACGCGGTAATA
>NW_024729399.1:0-37928 GCF_018991925.1 Homarus americanus | reverse complement strand
ACCAACACCTCACACCAAAACCAACTCCACACTCAACACCAACACCTGCCCAACACCACTTCAAACCGAACAACCAACATCAACACCACCACACACCAACACCACAATCAAACACCAACACCACACCAACACCACAACACCAAACCACACCAAACAACAAACAACACACAAACATCAACACCAACACCAACACCCACCCAACACCAACACCTACACCAACAACAATACACAACACAACACCCACACAACAACAACACCTACACCAACAACACCCACCCAACACCAACACCAACATCAACACCAACACCAACACCAACACCCACACCAACACCAACACCCACACCAAACCAACACCCAACACCAACTCACACCAACATCAACACCTACACAAACACCAACACCAACACCCACACCACACTAACAACAACACCCACATTCAACACCAACAACCCACACAACACCTAAACCCAACACCAACACCTACACTAACACCAACACCAACACCCACACCAACACCAACACCAACACTAACACCAACACCACAACACAAACACCCAAAACACCAACACCAACACCAACACCAACACCGACACCAACACCTACATAAACACCAACACCTACACAAACACCAACACCTACACTAACACCCACACTAACACCACACCAACACCAACACCCACCAAAACAACACCCACACTACACCAACACCCACACCAACACCAACCCACACCAACAACCAACCCACACCAACCCACACCAACCAACATCAACACCCACACCAAAACATCAACACCCACACCACACCAACACCACACCAACACCAACACCAACACCAAACATCAACACCCACACCAACACCAACACCCACACCAACAACCCACACACAACACCAACACCAACACCAACACCACAACACACCAACACCCACACCAACACAAACACCAACACCACAACCCACCCAACACAAACACCTACACAAAAACCAACACCTACACCAACACCAACACACACAAACCAACACCCACACCAACAACACCAACCAACACCTACACCAACATCAACACCCACACTAACACCAACACCCTACCAACACCAACACACAACACCAACACCCACACCAACAACAAACAAACACACCAACACCCACACCAACATCAACCCACACCACACCAACACCTACACACTAACACCAACACCCACACCAACACCAACACCAACACCAACAACACCCACACTAACACCAACACCCACACTAACACCAACACCACACAACACCAACACCAACACCAACACCCACACCAACACCAACACCCACACCAACACCAACACCCACACCAACATCAACACCCACACCAACACCAACCCCACACCAACACCACCAACACCAACACCAACACCCAACACCAACACCAAACATCAACACCCACACCAACACCAACAACCCGGCCAAAACACCAACACAACAACACCAACACCCACACCAACAATCAAACAATCACACCAACACCCACACCAACATCAACCCACACTATGACCAACACCTACATCACTAACACGGTGGTAGAACACCCACACCAACACCAACACCAACACCAACAACACCCACAATCTAACACCGCCAACACCTACATTAACACCAACACCACACAACACCAACACTAACACCAACACCCACACTCAACACCAACACCCACACCTCAACACCAACACCTACACCAACATCAACACCCACACCAACACCAAACCCCTACACCAACACCACCAACACCAACACCAACACCCAACATCAGCACCAACACCTACACCAACACCTACACCATCATCAACACCCACACCAACACCAAGACCCACGAACACCAACACCACACCTGCCAACATCAACACCCACACTAAACACCAACACGTACACCACATCAAACACCCCACACTAACATCAACACCTACACCAACATCAACACCCACACCAACACCAACACCTACACAAACACAAACACCCACACCAAAACCAACACCCACACTAACATCAACACCTACACCAACACCAACACCTACCAACATCAACACCTACACCAACACCAACACTTCACTCTAACACCAACACCTACACCAAATGAATTCACAACACCAACACTAACATCAACACCACTCTAACACCAACACCCACACCAACACCAACACTAACACCCACACCCACACCAACACCAACACCAACACCCACACCCACACCAACATCAAACACCACTAAACCAACACCAACACCCACACGTACACCAACATCAACACCCACACAAACACCAACACTAACACCACACGCACACCAACAACACGCACACCAACAACACCCACAGCAACACCCAAACCCAACACCCACACCCACACCAACACCCACACCAACACTCCACACCAACACCAACGCTAACATCAACACCCACAACACAGACACCTAAAACACCAACACCAAACACCTGGCTACACTAACACCGACATCTAACAACGCCATTAACACCACAACACCTACACAAACACCAACACCACACTAACACCCACACTAACACCCTTCCACACCAACATCAACAACCCACACCAAAACAACACCCACACCGACACCAACACCCAGACCAACATCAACACCACACTAACAAACACCCACACCAACACCCACACCTACACAACACCAAACAAACACCAACACCAAACACCACACCAACACCAACACCTACACCAACACCTCAAACACCCACACTAACATCAACACCCACACCAACACCAACACCCACACCAACACCTCCACACCCATACCAACACCAACACCTGCTACCAACACCAACACCCACACCAACACCAACACCACACCAACACCAACACCCACACCAACATCAACAATCTACACTAACACCAACACCCACACCAACACCAACACCTACACATCACCCAACGCCTAAGCACCACCAACACCTAACACCAACACCAACACCCACACTAACATCAACAATTCCACACCATCACCAACCCACATTAACACGAACACTCCACACTAACACTCCAACACCAACACCAACACCTACACCAACACCAACACCTACATTAACACCAACACCTGCCACCCGCCAACACCAAACAACTAACACTAACACCACAACACCAACACTAACACCAACACCTACACCAACATCAACACCAACACTAACACCTGCACTAACATCAACACCTACACTAACACCAACACGTACACTGCTAACAACAACTTGGCCACCACCATCAACACCTGCACTAACACCAACACCTACACTAAACCAACACCTGCACAACAAACATCAACACACACTAACACCAACAACTACACTAACACCTACACTAGCACCAACACCACACTAACACCAACACCAACACCCACACCAACATCAAAACCCACACCAACATCAACACCCACACCAACACCAACACCAACACCAACACCAACACCTACACTAACACCAACACCCACACCAACACCAACACCCACACCAACCAAACACCTACACTCCAACACCAACACCTTCACTAACACCAACACTCCACTAACACCAACACTCACACCAACACCACACCAACACCAACACCAACACCAACACCTACACTAACAACACTAACACCTACACCAACACCTACACAAACATCAAACACATACACTAACACCAACAACTACACCATCATCAACACTCTGGCACCACCACCAAGACCTACAATGAACACCAACACCTACACAACATCAACACCTACACTAACACCAACACGCACACACCAACATCAACACCCACACCAACATCAACACCCACACCAACAACACCAACACCCACACTCCAAAACAAACACCTGCACAAACATCAACACATACACCAACACCAACAACCACACCAACACCCACACTAGCAACCAACACCCACACCAACAACCAACACCAACACCCAACACCAACACCAACACCCACACCAACAACCAACACCCACACCAACACCAACACCCACACCACCGTCTACACCAACACCCATGCCAACATCAACACCTTCCACACCAACATCAACACCCACACACAACACCCACATCTTAACACAAACACCCACACCAACATCAACACTCACACTAACACCAACACCCACACCAACACCAACACCCACACCAACACCAACACATACACAAACATCAACACATACACCAACACCAACAACTACACACCCACACCTACACTCCAACACCACAACACTCCACACCAACACTAACACCAACACCAACACCAACACCACACTAACATCAACACTAAACCACCTACACCAACACCTACACAAACATCAACACATACACTAACACCAACAACTACACCATCATCAACACCCACACCAACACCAAGACCTACAATTAAACACCAACACCTACACTCCAACATCAACACCTACACCAACACCAACACGTACACTAACATCAACACCACCTAACATCAACACCTACACTAACACCAACACCTGCTAATTAAAACAAACACCTGCACAAACATCAACACATACACTAACACCAACAACTACACTAACACCTACACTAGCCCAAACACCCACACCAACAATCTCAACACTAACACCCACACCAACACCACAACACCCACACTAACACCAACACCTACACCAACACCAACACCTACACTAACACCCACACCAACACCTATGCTAAACATCAACAACACTCCACACTAACATCAACACCCACACATCAGCAACACCCACACTAACACAAACACTAACACCAACACTACCCACACTAACACCAACACCCACACCAACACCCACACCAACACCAACACCAACACCAACATCAACACTCAACACCAACACCTAAGCACCAACACCAACACCTACACTAACACCAAACAACATACACCACCACCAACACCCACACCAACACCAACATTACACACCTGGCTAACTTACACCATCACCAACACCAACACCACACCAGAACCAACACCCACACCAACACCAACACCAACACCAACACCAACACCAACACCAACACCAACACCCAAGACCAAACCAACACCTACACCAACACCAACACCCACACTAACACCAACACTCACCAACACCAACACCCACACCACACCAAACACATACACTCCAACACCAAACACCCACACCAACACCCACACCAACACCAACACCAACACCAAACACTCCACACTAAAACCAACACCTACACTAACACCAACACCTACACCACCACCACAAATCTACACCAACACCACAACACCTACACAAACATCAACACACACACTAACACCAACAACCACACCAACACCCACACTAAAGCACCAACATCCACACTAACAACACCAACACCAACAATCTACACTAACACCAACACCTGCACAACAATTCAACACCTACACCAACACCTACACTAACATCAAACAACACCAACACTAATACCCACACCAACACCAACACCACACCAACACCAACACATACATTCAACATCAACACCTACACCAACACCAACATTAATACCTACACTCACACCCAACATCAACACCTACTAACACCAACACTCCGGCCAATTCAACACCAACACCTACACCAACATCAACACCTCTACCAACACCAACACCTACACTAACATCAACACCTACACCAACATCAACACCTACACTAACACCAACATTAATACTCCACACCCACACCAACATCAACACACCAACACCAACACCCACACCAACACCCACACTAACACCAACACCAACACCAACACCCACACTAAACCAACACCTACACTAACAATTCCAACGCCCACACTCCAACAACACCCACAGCAACACCAAACACCCATACCAACACCAACACCTACACCAACACCCACACCAACACCAACACCCACACCAACACCAACACATATACCAACACCAACACCTACATTAACACCCACACTAACACCAACACCAACACCAACACCCACACTAAAACCAACACCCACATTCAACACCAACGCCTACACTAACACCACCCACACAGCAACACCAACACCCAGCCACTAACACCACACCCACACTAACAGCCCACACCAACACCAACACCTACACCAACACCAACACATATACCAACACCAACACCTCACACCAACACCTACACCAACACCAACACTAACACCAACACCTACACTAAAACCAACACCCACACTAACACCAACGCCCACAGTAACACCAACACCTGCTACAGCAACACCAACACCTACACCACCAACACTAACACCAACACCCACACCAAACCAACACCCACACTAACACCAACACCCACACTAACACCAACACCTACACTAACACCAAGACCTACACAAACACCAACACCCACACTAACACCCACACCAACACCAATACCTCCACACCAACACCAACACATACACCAACACCAACACTCCACACTCCAACACCTACACCCAACACCCACACCAACACCAACAACATCTACATCTAAAACCAACACCTACAATAACACCAACACCTACACAAACATCAACACCTACACCAACACCAAGACCTGCACATGATCAACACCCACACTAACACCAACACCCACAACCAACACCAGCACCTACACCACCAAACACCACAGCAACATCAACACCCCAACACCCCAACACCTACACCAACACCAACATCTACACCAACATCAACACCACACCAACATCAACACCCACACCAACACCAACACCCACACCAACACCAAACACCAACACCCACACTCAACACCAACACCCACACCAACAACAACACCTGCTGTTCAACACCCACACCAACACCAACACCTACACTAACACCAACACCCACACTAATCACACTAACACCAACACCTACACCAACACCAACACATACACACCAACACCACCATCTCTACACTAACACCCCCAAAATAACACCCACACTCCAACACCTACACCAACAACAACACCTACACCACCTACACTCACACATCAACACCTACACTAACACCAAGATCTGCACCAACATCAACACCCACACCAACACCACCCACACCAACACCAACACCACACCAACACCAACACCTACAGCAACATCAACACCTTTCAACACCAACACCACACCAACACCACCATCTACACTAAGAATGAACACCCACACCAACACTCAACACCTACACCAACACCAACACCAACAACAACACCAACCCACACCACCCAACATCAAACACCCACACCAACACCAACATCAACACCTACACCAACACTCTACACCCAACACCTACACTAACATAACACCTACACCAACAACACCAACACCTGCTACACCAACACCAACACCCACACCAACAACCACACCCAACACTTACACAAAGCCCCACCAACAATCAACACCCACACCAACACTCAACACCCACCAACATCAACACCCTACACCAACACCAACACCTACACTGCCAACACCCACACTAACACCAACACCCACACCAACACTTACAATAACACCACCAACTCCCACACCAACACCAAACAACCACACCTGCTAACACCCACACTAACACCCAAGCAACATCAACACCTACACCAACATCAACACCCAGACCAACATCAACACTACACCAACACGAACACCTACACTAAACACACCAACACCCACACCAAACACCAACACCTGCCACCAACACCAACACCCACACTAACACCAACACCTACACAAACATCAACACACACTAACACCAACAACTACACTAACACCTACACCAGCACCAACATCCACACCAACACCAACAATCAACACTAACACCTACATCAACACCAACACCCACACCAACACCCACACCCATACCAACACCAACACCTGGCCACTACCATCAACACTAACACCAATACCCACACCAACAATTCAACACCTACACCAACACATACACCAACATCAACACCTACACCAACACCAACATTAATAACACCTACACCTACACCAACATCAACACCCACATCCAACACCAACACCCAGCACCAACACCAACACCCACACTCCAACATCAACACCTCTAACACCAACACTCCACCAACATCAACACCTACACCAACACACCTACACTAACACCAACATTAACACCCACACCCACCAACATCAACACCTACACCAACACCAACACCTACACTAACTAACCTACACTAACACCAACACTAACACCAACACCTACACCAAACCAACAACTACACCACCACCAACGCCCACACTCAACACCAACACCTGCCAGCAACACCAACACCCACACTCAACACCGCTAACCTACACCAACACCCACACCACCACCACAACACCTACACTCCAACACCAACACACAGGCCCAACACCAACACCTACACTAACACGTACACTAACACCAACACTAACACCAAACACCCACACTAAACCAACACCCACACTCCAACACCAACGTGCCCACATCTAACACCAACACCAGCAACACCAACACCCACACTAACACCAACACTCTAAGACTAACACCAACACCTACACTAAACCAACACCTACACCACCAACACCTACACTCCAACACCAACACCTACACCAACACCACATCTACACAAACACCAACACCTACACTAACACCACCAACACCACAATACCCACACCAACACCAACACACACACCAACACCAACACCTACACCAACACCTACACTCAACACCCACACCAACACCAACATCTACACTAAAACCAACACCCAATAACACCAACACCTACACCAACACCAAATACCCAGACTAACATCAACACCTACACCAAAAATCCTCCAACACCTACACTAACATCAACACCTTCACTAACACCAACACCCACACCACCACAGAACATCTACACTAACATCAACACTAACACCAATACCCACACTAACACCAACACCTTCCACACTAACACCAAATACACATACCAACATTAACACCGACACCAACACCCACACTAACACAAACACCTACACAAACACCAACACCCACCTAACACTTACACTAACACCTGCCACACCAACAACACCCACACCAACAACATCTACACCAACACCAACACCCACACGCACAACCACACCAACACCACACCAACACCCACACCAACATCAACACCCACACCAACACCACACCAACACCAAACACCCACACCAACACCACACTAACACCAACACCCACGCCAACACCAACACACACCAACACCAACACCCACACCAACACCTCACAACAACACCCACACAACACCCTACACCAACACCAACACGTACACCAACACCTCACACCCACACCACATAAACCAAACAACCACACCAACACCAACACCCACACCAACACCAACACCTACACCAACACCTCACAACAACACCCACAACAACACACTAACATCAACACCTTCACTAACACCAACACGCACACCAACATCAACACCCACACCAACATCAACACTCACACCAACACCAACACCTACACCAACACCTACACCAACATCAACACTCACACTAACATCAACAACACTAACATCAACACCTACACTAACATCAACAACCCACACTATAAACCAACACCTACACTAACACCAACAAGTGGCCACTAACATCAACACCCACACTAACAACTTCAACACCTACACCAACACCAACACCTACACTAACACCAACACCTACACTAAAACCAACACCTCCAATAACAACATCAACACTCACACTAACATCAACAACACGTACACAACATCAACACTGCACAACATCAACACCACAACACCAACACAATACCCACACTAACACCAACACTCACACTCAACATCAACACCCACACCAACATGAACACGTACACCAACCAAACATCAACACCCACACCAACACCAACACATACACCAACACCAACACCTAAACTAACATCACCTACACAACATAAACACCTACACTAACACCTACACCTACACGAATACCAAGGCCACCAACATCAACACCCACACCAACAACACCCACCAACACCACCAACACCCACACCAACATAAACACCCCACACCAACATCAACACCCACACCAACATCAACACGCACACCAACATCAACACCCACACCAACATCAACACCCACACCAACACCAACACCAACACCAACACCAACACCTACCACCAACACCAACACCCACACTAACATCAACAAACACCTACACCAACATCAAACACGCACACCAACATCAACATCCCACACCAACATCAACACCCACACTAACACCAACACCAACACTAACACCAACACCCACACCAACACCAACACCCATACCAACACCAACACCCACACCAACATCAACACTACACCAACACCACCACACAACACCTACACTAACATCAACACTAAACACCAAACACCCGCACGGAACACCAACACCCACACTAACACCTACACCAACACCCATGCTAACATCAACACTCACACCAACATCAACACCGCACTAACACAAACACCTACACTAACATCAACACCCAACACCAACACCCACACCAACACCTACACCCACATTAACACCAACACCTACACTAACACCAACACCCACACCAACACCAACACCTACTCTAACACCACCACCTACACCAACACAAACACTAAGCACCAACACAAACACTCCACACTAACATCAACACCTACACCAACACCAACACCTACACTAACACCCACCCTACACTAACACCAACACCTACACTAACACCTACACAAACACCTATGCTAACATCAACACCCACACCAACATCAACACCTACACCAACACAAACACCCACACCAACATCAACACCCACACCAACACCAACACCCACACCAACACCCACACCCACACCAACACCAACACTCCACCAACACCAACACCAACAACACCAACACCCACCTAACACCAACACCCACACCAACACCCCAACACCCACACCAACATCAACACCCCACACTAACACCAACACCTACACCAACACCAACACCCACCCCAACACCACATCCCACACCAACATCAACACCTTATACCAACACCAACACCTGCACCAACAATCACTGCTCCACCAACATCAACACCTACACTAACACCAACACCCACATTAACACTACCACCACACCACCAAGACCTACATTAACACCACACTAACACCAACACCTACACCAACACCAAACACCCACACCAACACCAACACCACACAAACACCAACACCCACCAACATCAACACACACACCAACACCAACACCTACATTAACACCAACACCCACACCAACATCACCAACACCTACACCAACAACGCCCAACACCACATTAACACCAACACCTACCCCAACACCAAGACCCCACACTAAACATCAACACCTATACTAACATCAACACCTGCACTAACACCAACACCTACACCAACATCAACACTCACACCAACACCAACACCTACATTAACACCAACACCTGGCTACACCAACACCAACACCTACAGCCAACACCTACACCAACACCAACACCCACACCAACACCCACACTAACACCTATGCTAACATCAACACTCACACCAACATCAACACCCACACCAACACAAACACCTACACTAACATCAACATCTACACCAACACCAACACGCCAACACCTACACCAAACACCAAAACCAACACCCACACCAACACCAACAACCTACACCAACACCAACACCCAAACCAACACCAACACTCACACCAACACCCAGCTAATTCAACACCCACACCAACACCTCCTACACTAACACCAACACCCACACCAACACCAACACCCACACCAACACCAACACCCCAACCACAACACCAACACCCACACCAACACCAACACCCACAAACACCAACACCACACCAACACCCACACCAACACCAACACCTACACAACACAACACCCACACTAACATCAACACCCACCAACACCAACACCCACACCAACACCAACACAACCCACACCAACACCAACACCCACAACACCAACACCAACATCAACACCCAACACCAACACCCACACCAACACCCACACCAAAAACACCCACACCAACACCAACACCTACACTAACACCAACACCTACACCAATACACACCCACACAACACTCACACCAACACCAACACCTACACCAACATCAACACCTACACCAACACCAACACCTACACTAACACCAACACCTACACCAACACCAACACCCACACCACACACCAACAATCAACACCCACACCAACACCAACACCAACACCAACAACACCACCAACACCAACACCAACACCCACAACACCAACACCAACACCAACACCCACACCAACACCAACACCTACACTAACACCAACACCCACACCAACACCAACACTCACACCAACACCTACACCAACACCAACACCAACACCCACAAACCAACACCACCAACACAACACCTACACCAACACCAACACCTACACTAACACCAACACCACACCAACACCAACACCCACACCAACACCAACACCTACACCAACACCAACACCTACACAAACACCAACACCACATAACATCAACACCAACACCAACACCTACACAACATCAACACCTACACTAACACCAACACCAACACCAACACCAACACCAACACCAACACCAACACCCACACCAACATCAACACCTCACCAACACCAACACCAACACCCACACCTACCAACATCAACACAACACCCACACAACACCAACACCAACACCACACTACACCAACACCAACACTCACACCAACATCAACACCCACCAACATCAACACCCACACCAACACCAAACACCAACACCACACTCACCAACACCACACCAACACCACACAACACCAACCCAACACAACACCAACACAACACCACACCAAACACCAACACCAACACCTACACTAACACCAACACCACACCAACACCCACACCAACACCAACACCTACACAAACACCCACCAACATCTACACTAACACCTACACTAACACAACACCACACCACAAACAACACCACACACACCAACACCCACACTAACATCAACACCCACACCAACATCAACACCTACACTAACACCAACACCTACACTAACATCAACACCTACACTAACACCAACACCCACACTAACACCAACACCTACACCAACACCAACACCTACACCAACACCAACACCCCACCAACACCACCCACACCAACATCAACACCTACACCAACACCAACACCTACACAACACCAACACCCACACTAACACCAACACCCACACCAACACCACAACACCACACCAACACCAACACCCACACCAACATCAACACCTACACTAACACCAACACCTACACTAACCCAACACCCACACCAACACCAACACCTACACTAACACCAACACCTACACAACACCACCAACACCACACTAACACCAACACCTACACCAACATCAAACCCACACCAACACCTCCAACACCAACACCACCAACACCAACACCCACACCAACATCAACACCTACACCAACACCAACACCCACACCAACACCAAACCAACCCAAACATCAACACCACACCAACACCAACACCCAACAACACCAACACCCACACCAACACCAACACCCACACCAACACCAACACACACCAACACCAACACCTACACCAACAACCACACCAACACCCACAAACACCCACACCAACATCAACACCTACACCAACATCAACACCACACTAACATCAACACCTACACTAACACCAACACCAACACCAACACCCACACCCAACAACCAACACCCACACCAACACCAACACCTACACCAACACTTACATCAACACCTACACCAACAACTCCACACCAACACCAACACCCACACCAACACTCAACACCAACAACAACACCTAACACCAACATCAACACCAAACCAACACCTACCAACACCAACACCTACACCAACACCAACACCCACACAAACACCAACACCCAACAACATCAACACCCACACTAACATCAACACCTACACCAACACCAACACCTACACCAACACCAACCCACACCAACATCAACACCCAACACCAACACCACACCAACACCAACACTACACCCTCACACCAACACCCACACTAACATCAACACCTACACCAACACCAACACCTACACTCAACACCAACACCAACAACTACACCAACACCCACACCAACACCAACACCAACAACACCCACACCAACACCACACTAACACCACACCAACATAACACCTACACTAACACCAACACTACACCACCAACACACAACAACCACACCAACACTCAACACAAACACCTACACCAACACCAACACCTACACCAACACACCACACCAACAACACCCACACCAACACCAACACACACACCAACACACCAACACCAACACCCACACCCAACAAACACCCACACAAACACCAACACCCACTCCCAACACCAACAACACCACACCAACATAACACCCACACCAAACACCAACACCTACACCAACACCAACACCCACCACCAACCACACCAACACCCCTACACAAACACCCCACACCAACACCAACACCCACACCAACATCAACACCTACACCAACACCAACACCCAACACCAACACCAACACCTACACCAACACCCACACTAACACCAACACCCACACCAACACCAACACACACCAACCCAACCAACACCTAACACCAACACCCCAACACCACAACACCCACACTAACACCAACACTCACACCAACACCCACACCTACACTACAACACCAACACCAACCACCAACACACCAACCACAACACCCACCAACCAACACTAACAACCAACACCAACACCAACCAACACCAACACCAACACCCACACAAACACCAACACAACACCTACACCAAAACCAACACCTACACCACACCAACACCAACACCTACACCAACACCACAACACCAACACCAACACCAAAACCAACACCACACAACACCAACACCTACACCAACACCAACACACCAACAAACCCACACCAACATCAACACCTACACTAACACCAACACCCACACCAACACCAACACCTACACTAACACCAACACCACACTAACACCAACACCCACACCAACACCTACACCAACATCAACACCCACACCAACAAACACCAACACCAAACACCAACACCAACACCAACACCCACACCCACACCAACATCAACACCTACACCAACACCAACACCAACACCCACACCTACACAACATCAACACATCCAACAAACACCAACACCACACCACACGCACACCAACACCAACACCTACACCAACATCAACACCTACACAACACCAACACCTACACCAACACCTAAAACACCAACACCTACACCAACACCAACACCCACACCAACACCTCACTCAACACCAACACCAACATCAACACCAACACCAAAACACCAACACCCAAAACACCAACACACCCACACCAACAACAACGACACCAACACCCACACCAACACCAACACCACACCAACACCAACACCAACATCAACACCAACACCCACACCAACACACTACACCCACACCAACACCAACACCTACACAACACCAACACCCACACCAACATCAACACCCACACTAACATCAACACCTCACACCAACACCAACACCCACACCAACACCAACACCCACACCAACACCAACACCACACCAACACCAACACCCACACCAACATCAACACCCACACCAACACCAACACCTACACCAACACCAACACCCACACCAACACCAACACCCCACTAACACCAACACCTCCACAAACAACACCCACCCAACACCAACACCCACACCAACACCAACACCCCACCAACACCAACACCCACACCAACATCAACACCTCCACCCAACACCAACACCCACACTAACCCAACACCTACACCAACACCAACACCACACTAACACCAACACCTACACCAACACCAACACCCACACTAACACCAACACCCACACCCAACATCAACACCTACACTACACCAACACCTCCATTAACACCAACACCTACACTAACACCAACACCCACACTAACACCAACACCTACACTAACACCAACACCCACACCAACACCAACACCCCAACATCAACACCCACACCAACACCAACACCTACACTAACACCAACACCACACCAACACCACCATCAACACCAACACCTACACCAACACCAACACCCACACCAACAACCACCAACACCTACACCAACACCCACACCAACATCAACACCCACACTAACATCAACACCTACACCAACACTCAACACCTACACCAACACCCACACCAACACCAACACCCACCAACACCAACACATACACCAACACCAACACCTACACTAACACTTACAAAACACCTACACCAACACCCACACTAACACCAACACCTACACACACCAACACCTACACCAACATCAACACCTACACTAACATCAACACCACACTATAACCAACACCTACACTAACACCAACACCCACCAACATCAACACCTACACTAACACCAACACCTACACCAACATCAACACCTACACTAACATCAACACCTACACCAACACCAACACCCACACCAACACCAACACCCACACTAACATCAACACCTACCAACACCAACACCCACACTAACACCAACACCTACACCACATCAACACCCACACCAACATCAACACCTACACCAACACCAACACCTACACCAACACCAACACCATACCCACACCAACACCAACACTCACACCAACACCAACACCAACATCAACACCTACACTAACAACCAACACCTACACCAACATAACACCTACACTAACACCAACACCTACACCAACACCAACACCTACACCAAACTACACCAACACTTACACAAACACCTACACTAACACCAACACCCACACTAACATCAACACCTACACTAACACCAACACCTACACCAACACCAACACATACACCAACACAACACCAACACCAACACCCACACCAACACAAACACCACACAACAACACCCACCTAACACCAACACCCACACCAACATAACACCCACACCAACACCAACACCCACACCAACACCAACACTACACCACACCAACACCCAACACCCACACCAACACCAACACCCACACCAACATCAACACCCACACCAACATCAACACCACACCAACACCAACACCCACACCACACACCAACACCAACACCCACACCAACACCAACACCCACACCAACACCAACACCCACACCAACACCTACACACCAACACAACACCCACACCAACACCAACACCCACCAACACCAACACCTACACTAACACCAACAACCACACCAACACCAACACCTACACTCAACATCAACACCCACACTAACATCAACACCCACACCAACACCAACACCCACACTCCAACACCCACACCAACACCAACACCCACACCAACACCTACACCAACACCAACACCCACCCAACACCAACACCTACACCAACACCAACACCCACACCAACACCAACAACACCTACAACAACACCCACACTAACACCAACACCTACACCAACACCAACACCCACACTAAAACCAACACCTACACCAACACCAACACCACCAACATCAACACCTACACTAACATCAACACCTACACCAACACCAACACCCACACTAACACCAACACCACACTAACACCAACACCCAATAACATCAACACCACACAACATCAACACTACACTAACACCAACACCCACAACATCAACACCAACACCAACACACACTCATACACACCAACACCTACACTAACATCAACACCTACACTAACATCAACACCTACACCAACACCAACACTAACATCAACACCTACACTAACACCAACACATACACCAACACCAACACCAAACCAACACAACACCTACACCAACATCAACACCCACACTAACACCAACACCTACACCAACACCAACACCCACACTCAACATCAACACCCACACTAACATCAACACCTACACCAACACCAACACCCACACCAACATCAACACCCACACCAACATCAACACCCACACTAACATCAACACACACCAACATCAACACCCACACCAACATCAACACCTACACTAACACCAACACCAACACCAACACCAACACCTACACCAACACCAACACCACACCAACATCAACACCTACACTAACACCAACACCTACACCAACACCAACACCCACACCAACATCAACACCTACACTAACACCAACACCCACACTAACATCAACACATACACTAACACCAACACCTACACTAACATCAACACCTACACCAACACCAACACCTACACACACCAACACCTACCCAACACCAAAACCACACCAACATCAACACCTAACAACACCAACACCTACACCAACACCAACACCTACACCAACATCAACACCCACACCAACACCAACACCTACACTAACACCAACACCCACACCAACACCAACACCCACACAACAACCCACCAACACCACCCACACCAACACCTACACTAACACCCACACTAACACCAACACCCACACTAACATCAACACCCACACTAACACCAACACCTACACTAACATCAACATCTACACTCAACACCAACACCCACACAACACCAACACCAACACTAAAACCAACACCTACACTAACACCAACACCTACACCAACACCAACACCCAACCAACACCAACACCACACCAACACCTACACCAACACCAACACCAACACCCACACCAACACCCAACAACACCAACACCCACACCAACACCAACACCCACACCAACATCAACACCCACACCAACACCAACACCACACTCCAACATCAACACCCACACCAACACACCTACACCAACACCAACACCCACACCAACACCCACACCAACATCAACACCCACACCAACACCAACACCCACACTAACACCAACACCCACACCAACACCAACACTCACACCAACACCAACACCAACACCCACACCAACACCAACACCTACACCAACACCAACACCAACACCCACACCAACACCAACACCCACACCAACATCAACACCACACCAACACCAACACCCACACCAACACCACCAACATCAACACCCACACCAACACCAACACCTACACCAACACCAACACCCACACCAACACCAACACCTACACAAACACCAACACTCACACTAACACCCACACCAACACCAACACCTACACCAACACCAACACATACACCAACACCAACACCTACACCAACACCCACACTCCAACACCAACACTAACACCAACACCCACACTAACACCAACACCTACACTAACACCAACACCTACACTAACATCAACACCTACACTAACACCAACACCTCACACTAACATCAACACCTACACCAACACCAACACCTACACTAACACCAACACCTACACCAACATCAACACCTACACTAACACCAACACCTACACCAACATCAACACCAACACCAACACCCACACCCAACACCAACACCCACACCAACACCAACACCCACACTAACACCAACACCACACCAACACCAACACCCACACCAACACCCACACCAACACCAACACCCACACTAACACCAACACCTACACTAACACCAACACCTACACTAACACACCAACACCAACACCAACACCAACACCTACACTAACACCAACACCCAAACACCAACACCTACACCCAACATCAACACCCACACTAACACCAACACCTACACCAACATCAACACCTACACTAACACCAACACCCCAACAACACCAACACCTACACTAACACCAACACCCACACTAACATCAACACCCAACACCAACACCTACACTAACACCAACACCTACACCAACATCAACACCACAACATCAACACCCACACTAACACCAACACCCACACTAACACCAACACCTACACCAACACCAACACCCACACCAACAACACCAACATCAACACCTCACACCAACACCTCACACCAACACCACACCACATAACACCAACACCAACACCACAACACCAACACCCACACCAACAACCAAACCTACACCAACACCAACACCACACTCAACACCTACACTAACACCAAACCTACACTAACACCAACACATGCACCAACACCAACACCTACACCAACACACCAACACCCACACTAACACCTACACTAACACCAACACCTACACTAAACCCACACTAACATCAACACCTACACCAACATCAACACTAACTAAACCAACACCTACCTAACACCAACACCTACACTAACATCAACACCTACACCAACACCAACACCTACACTAACACCAACACCTACACTAACATCAACACCCACACCAACACCAACACCCACACTAACACCAACACCCACCCAACACCACACCAACACAATCAACACCCACACCAACACCAACACCTACACTAACACCAACACCTACACTAACATCACACCCACACCAACACCCAACACCAACACCTACACTAACACCTACACTAACACCATCTAACATCAACACCCCACACTAACACCAACACCTACACTAACACCAACACCCACACCAAATCAACACCTACACTAACACCAACACCCACCAACACCCACACCAACACCAACACCACACTCAACACCAAACCTACACCAACACCAACACCCACACCAACACCAACACCCTACACTAACACCAACAACACCTACACCAACACCCAACACATCAACACCCACACTCCAACACCAACACCTCACCAACACCAACACCAACACCTACACCAACACCCACACCAACACCATCTAACATCAACACCTCCACAACATCAACACCCACACCAACACCAACACCTACACTAAACAACAACACCTACACTAACACCAACACCTACACTAACACCAACACCAAACCAACACCTACACCAACACCAAAACCTACACCAACACCAACACCTAACCACCAACACCTCACCAACACCTACACCAACACCAACCAACACCTACACCAACATCAACACCTACACTAACACCAACACCTACACCAACACCAACACCTACACTAACATCAACACCTACACTAACACCAACACCTACACCAACATCAACACCCACACCAACTCAACACCTCCACCAACACCAACACCTACACCAACACCAACACCCAAATAACATCAACACCTACACTAACACCAACACCTACACTAACACCAACACCTACACTAACACCAACACCTACACTAACATCCAACACCAACACTAACACCCACACCACACCAACACCTACACCAACACCAACACCCACACCAACACCAACACCCACACCAACATCAACACTAACACCAACACCTACACACACCAACACCAACACTCACACCAACACCAACACCCACACTAACACCAACACCTACACTAACATCAACACCTACAACACCAACATTAAACCAACACCCACACCAACATCAACACCTACACTAACACCAACACCCACACTAACATCAACACCTACACTAACACCAACACCCACACCAACATCAACACCCACCAACACCCACACCAACACCAACACCTACACCAACACCAACACCCAACACCAACACCCACACCAACACCAACACCTAACCAACACTAACACCAACACTAACACCTACACCTACACTAACATCAACACCTACACTAACACCAACACTAACACCTACACCTACAGTAACATCAACACATACACAAACACCAACACTAACACCTACACGTACACTAACACCAACACCTACACTAACATCAACACCTACACTAACATCAACACCTACAGCAACACCTAAAATCACCAACACCTACACCTACACTAACACCTACACCAACACCTACACTAACACCAACGCTAACATGAACACCAACGCTAATACCGACACCTAAAAACACTAACACCAACACCTACACTAACACCAACACCGACACTAACACCTACACTAACACCAACACCTACACAAACACCTACACTAACATCTACACTAACACCTACACTAACATCTACACCTACACTAACAACAACACCTACACTGACACCAACACCTACACTAACATCAACACCTACGCTAACATCAACACCTTCACTAACACCAACACCTAGACTAACATCAACACCTACACTAACACCAACACCTACACTAACACCAACACGTACACTAACATCAACACCTACACTAACACCAACACCTACACTAACACCAACACCTACAATAACACCAACACCTACTCTAACACCAACACCTACACTAACACCAACACCTACACTAACACCAACACCTACACTAACATCAACACCTACACTAACACCAACACCTACACTAACTCCAACACCTACACTAACACCAACACCTACACTAACACCAACACCTACACTAACACCAACACCTACAGTAACACCAACACCTACACTAACATCAACACCTACATTAACACCAACATCTACATTAACACCAACACCTACACTAACATCAACACCTACACTAACACCAACACCTACACTAACACCACCACCTACCTCTAACACCAAGACGTACCCTAACATCAACACCTATACTAACACCAACACCTGCACTAACACCAACACCTACACTAACATCAACACCTACACTAACACCAACATCTACACTAACACCAACACCTACACCAACAACTACACTAACACTTACACAAACACCTACACTAACATCAACACCTACACTAACATCAACACCTACACTAACATCAACACCTACACTAACACCAACACCTACACTAACACCTACACTAACAGCAACACCTACACTAACACCAACACATACACTAACACCAACACCTACACTAACACTTACAATAACACCTACACTAACACCTACACTAACACCAACACGTACACTAACACCTACACTAACATCAACACCTACACTAACATCAACACCTACACTATAAACAACACGTACACTAACACCAACACGTACACTAACATCAACACCTACACTAACATCAACACCTACACTAACACCAACACCTACACTAACACCTACACTAACATCAACACCTACACTAACATCAACACCTACAGTAACATCAACACCTTCTAACCAACACCTACACCAACACCACCAACATCTACACTCACATCAACACCCACACCAGATCAACACCCACACCAACACCAACACCCAAGCACTAACACCAACACCAATACCTACACTAACAATTCAACAATCTACACTAACACTAAACCAACATCAACACTCACACTAACACCAACACTAACACCAACTAGGGTGTAACCTAACACCAACACCTCACCAACCTAACACCAACACCTTACTGACACCAACCCCACACCAACACCAACACCCCTAACTAACACCAACACCTCACCAACCAAACACCAACACCTCACCAACACCATCACCCACACTCAACAAAAACACACTCACTAACACAAACGCCCCACCAACACCCTAACACCATCACCACACAAACACCAACACCCTCACTAACACCAACACCTCACTAACACCAACCACCACACCAACCCAAAACCACCCCTCACCAACAACGTCAATCTCTAACTAACACCAAACCCACACTAACACCAAAACCCATAGTAACACCAACACCACCAACACCAACACCCTACTAACAACTAACACCCTCACTAACACCACAACACTCACTAACACCAACACGCACACCAACACCAACGCCCACAGTAACACAAACACTTAACCAACACTCAAACCCACACTAACACTAAAAACCTCCAGCAACACCTCGCCAACACCCTCACCAACACCAACACCCTCACCAACACCAACACCCACACTAACCTAAAACCAACACCCTCACTAACACCAACACCCCATACACACCACCCAAACAAAACACCAACACCTCACTAACCTAACACCCATCACCCAGACCAACACCAACACCCCCACTAACACCAACACCTCACCAACACCAACACCTCTAACACCAACACCCACACCAACCCAACACCAACACCCTCACCAACACCAACACCCTCACCAACACCAACAACAACCCAACTAACACCAAACAACCCCACCAACCCAACACCACCCCAATTAACACCAACACCCCCACCGACACCCCAAAACCCCACCAACCCAACACCAAATTAACTTGTTCAACACCAACACCACCAACAACTCAAACAACTTCACCAACACCAACAACAACCTAACTAACCACCCTGCCACTAACCTAACACCCAACACCTCACCAACAACCAAACACCACACCAACACCCAACTCACCAACAACCAAACCCCACCAACAACTTTCACAACAACTAACACCAACACCAACAACTTAACCAACCAAACAACTCTGACCAACACCAACAACACCTTCACCAACACCAACAACTCACCAACACCAATCTCCACTAACATCAACACCCCCACCGACACCAACATCTATAAATATAACACCAAACAACTCACCAGCAACCCCAACCCCTCAACCAACACCAACCCCACCAACACCCTAAACACCCCCACCAACACCAACACCCCCACAACAACCAACAACTCACCAACACCAACAACCCCACCAACCAACCAACCACACCACCAACCCCCACCAACAACCAACAACTCTCACCAACACCAACACCCACACCACCAACACCCCCACCAACACCAACACACCCCTCACTAACACCAACACTTCACTAACACCAACAAACCCAACCACCAACACCCCACCAACCCAACACCACCAACCCTCACCAACACCAACAACACCCTCACCAACACCAACAACATCCCCCACTGACACACCAACACCCTAACCAACACTAACCCCACCACCAACACCCACCACACCAACACCAACACCTCACCAACACCAAACACCCCAACACCAACACCCCCACTAACACCGCCAACACACCGTCACTACATAACAACACCTCACCAACACCAACACCCTACCCAACACCAACACCCCACCAACATCAACACCCCTACCAACACCTAAGAACACCCTTACCAACACCAACACCCATTAACTAACCCAACACCAACACCCCACCAACACCAACACCTAAACAACACTAACTTTAACACCAACAACTCACCAACCCAACACCATCAACCACACCAACACCAACACCCCCACCAACACCAACACTTAAACCAACACCAACACCCTCACCAACCCAACAACTTATCACCCACACCAACACCAACACCTTCACCAACACCAACACCCCAACCAACACCAACTCTCACCAACCAAACAACAACAACATCCCCCACTAACACCATCAAACAAAACACACTCACTAACACAAACGTCCCCCACCCAACTAACACCTCCCCAACACCCACATCAACGGCACTTCAACACCAACACTACCAACACCAACAATCTCACCAACACCAACAACTTAACCAACCAACAACCAACAACTCACCAACACCAACAACTTCACCAACACCAACACCCAAACAACACCAAACAACTAACCAACACCAACAACTCACCAACCTAACACCACCACCCACAACTAACCAACACCCCCACTAACACCAACACCCCAACCAACACCAACACTTCTACTAACCTAACACACTCACCCACACCAACAACACCTCACCAACACCCCAACAATCTCTAACCAACACCAACACCCCACCAACCAAAACAAGACTTAACACTAACACCACCCACACTAACAAAACACAACCACTAACACAAACGTCCCCCACCCAACCAACACCCCAACACCATCACCCACACTAACACCAACACGCACACCAACACCAACACCCACAGTAACACCATCTCTAACCAACACCAACACCCACACTAACACCAAAACACACAGCACACCAACACCCTCACCAACACCAAACACCCCACTAACATCAACACCCACAGGCACACCAACACCCCCAACACCAACACCTAACTAATTCAACACCATCTACCAACACCAACAACCCCACAAACACCAACACCCCACCACCAACACCACTAACCCCAACACCCTACCAACACTACAAACACCCCACCAACACCAACAACCCCACCAACACCAACACCCACACCAACACCCAACTCACCAACAACAACAACCCCACCAACCAACAACTCACCAACACCAACACCCACACCAACACCAACACCCCACCAACACCAACACCCCACTCCAACACCAACACCCTCACCAACACCAACAACCCAATCCACCAACACCCCTCACCAACACCAACACCCCACCACCAACACCCCACCAGCACCAACACCCCACCACTGCAAACAACTCACCAACAACAAACACCCCACTAACAACAACACCCCCACCAACCAACCAACAACCCCACCACAACCAACACCCCACCAACAACCAACACCACAACCAACACCACCCCACCAACCCCACTGTGCCCAACCCTGCACTTCAACACCAAACACCTCCAACACCAACACCACACTAACACCACACCCCACACCTAACCCCAACCAACACCAACACCCAACCAACACTAACCAACACCCCCACCAACACCAACCCCACCAACACCAACACCACCACCCACACTAACACCAACACTGTGCAACACCACACCACTAACACCAACACCCCCTACCAACACCTGCTAAACACGGCCAACACCAAACACCCAACACCAACAATCAAACAACTAACTAACACAAACACCCACACCAACAACCAACACCAACACCACCCCACAACCAACAACCCCCACCACACCCCACCAACACATCACCCACACCTAACACATGACACCCACACCAACACCAACACCCACAATAAAACCCACACCCACACCAACAGCAACAATTCCACACTAACACCAACACCCACACCAACACCAACACCCACACCAACACCCAACAACCCTCACTAACCCAACACCCTTTTAACACCAACACCCCAATAACACCAACACCACAAACACCACAACACCAAACACTAACACCAACACCAACTAACACCAACAACCCACACCAACACCAACACCCCCACCAACACCAACACCCCCACCAACACCATCACCCACACTAACACCAACAACCCCCACCAGCAACCAACCCCCAACAACCAAACACCCCACCAACAACCACACAAACAACCAACACCCAACCAACAACCAACAACCCCAGTCAACCCCACCAACCAACACCATCAACCCACACCAACAGACACCACCAACACCAAACACCCACACTAAAAACCCACACCCACACTAATAGCACACCCACACCAACACCAACAATTCACACCAACACCAACACCCACACCAACACCAACACCCCACTAACCCAACACCTTAACACCAACACCCCAATAACACCAACACCCCACAAACACAAACAGCAAACACTAACACCAACCACCACACTAACACTCCAACACCCAGCACACCCAACACCTCACTTAACACCAACACCTCACCAACACCATCACCCACACTAACATACACCCCTTTCACCAGCACCAACACCCCACAACACCAACACCCTCACCAACACCAACACCCACAAACACTAACACACCAACACCAACACCCCCACCAACACCAACACCCACACCAACACCAACACCATCATCAACACCGACACTAACACCAACAACTCTTGCACACCAAGCAACACCACACTAACAACACAAACACCCCCACTAACACTACTAATTCACCAACCAACATCCCCACCAACCAACCCACCAACCAACCACCCAACCAACACCCCAACAACCCCCCACCAACAACCAACCCAACCAACACCAACAACCCCACCAACAACACCACCAACACCACCACCCCACCACCACCAACACCCACACTAACACCCCCTGCCACCACCAACAACACCCCCACCAACACCAACAATCTCACCAACACCAAACAACTCTAACCGACAACCAACAACCCCAGCAACCCAACAACCAACCCCATCAACCAACAACTCACCAACAACCAACACCCCCACCAACACCAACCCCACCAACACCACCAAACCCAACTCAAACCAACCCCCACCAACATAACACCAACACCCCACTAACACCACACCCACTTAACACCAACACACCCACACCAACACCACCCAACCCCTCACCAACACCAACACCCCACCAACACCAACACCCCACCAACACCAACACCCCTAACCAACACCTCAACACCCCCACTCAACACCAACACCCCACCAACACCAACAATTTACCAACACCAACACCCAAAACACCAAGCACCCAAACCAACACCAACACCCCACTAACACCAACACCAATTGACACCAACACCTAACTAACACCCCAACAACACAAACACCAACAACCACTAACACCAACACCTCACCAACACCAACACCTCACTAAACACCAACACCACTAACACCAACACCCTCACTAACAATTAACACCCCACTCAACACCAACACCCACACTCACAATGCTAACTCACCAACAACAACACCTCACTAACACCAACACCCCAACACCAACACCCACACTAACACCAACACCCCACCAACACCAACAACTTCACCAACACCAACACCCCATTAACACCCAACAACCCAACTAACAACTCAACAACTCTCACCAACACCAACAACCCCAACTCACACCAAACACCACCAGCAACTTTCCAACATCCCCAGCCCAGCCCAACCAAACTAACTTTACCAACAACAACACCCTCACCAACACCAAACAACTAACTAACACCACCCACACTAACACCACAACACCCCCACTAACATCCCACCAACAATCAACACCACACCAACACCAAACACCCCCACCAACACCAACCCCACCAACACCAACACCCCCACCAACCAACAACCCAATCCAACACCAACAACCCACCAAACCAACAACCCCAACACCAACAACACCAACTCAACAACTAACACCCCCACCACAAACACCCACACCAACACCCACCCCCTCACCAACACCAACAACACCCCACCAACACCAACACCCTCACCAACACCAACACCCCTAACCAACACCAACACCCCCACCAACACCAACACCCCACCAACACCAACACCTCACCAACACCCAAACCAACACCAACACCACCACCACCAACTCTCACCAACACCAACACTGACACCAAACACCTAACCAACACCAACACCCTCACCAACACCAACACCTAATCACCACACCCCCCACCAACACCAACAACCCCCACCAACACCAACACCCCACCAACACCAACACCCCACTAACCAACAACCAACACCAACACCCTACCAACACCAACACCCCTAACTAACACCAACACCCCACCAACACCAACAACAACCCCACAACACCAACACCCCCACCAACACCAACACCCTCACTAACCCCACCACCCCTACTAACCTCAACAACCCCCACCAAACACCAACAACCAACCAACAACCCCAACAACCCAACCCACAACCCCACCAACAACAACCCCCACCAACCAACCCCAAACAACCAACAACCACACCAACCAACAACCCCACCAACAACCCCACTAACAAACAACCCCCAACAAACCTAACCATCACCAACAATTCACTAACACCAACACCCCAACCAACACCAACACCCCACCAGCACCAACAACCCCACCAACCAACCCCACTAACAACAACACCCCACTAACAACACCAACACCAACCCCACCAACCAACACCAACCAACACCCACACCAAAACCAACACCATCAGCTAACTCTAACTAAAAACCAAAAACAACCACCAACACCAACACCTACACTAACACCAACACCCACACCAACACCAACACCCCACACCAACAGCCACACCAACAACCAACACCCCACCAACCAACACCCACACCAACACCCCCACCAACACCAACACACCAACAACCAACCCCACACCAACACCAACACCACCATCAACAACACCCACACCAACACCAACACCCTGCAACACCAACACCCACACTAACACCAACACCTCACTTAACACCAAAACACTTACCAACACACCAACACCTGGCCAACCACCACACCCACACCAACACAAACCACACCAACAACCAACACACACACCACCAACACCCCACTTACACCAACACCCCACCAACACCAACACCCCTCACCAACACTGTTCCACACCACAGACACCCACACCAACACCAACACCCACACCAAACCCACACCCACACCACCAGCAACACCCACACTAACACCAACAATCTCCAACACCAACCAACCCACCAACACCAACCACCCTCACCAACCCAACACCCTAAACACCAACCCCAACCACCAACACCCCACAAACCAACAGCAACACCAACCAACCAACACACCAACAACCAACACCAACACCAACAACCCCCCACCACCAGCACCCACACCACCAACAATCCCCACCAGCACCAACACCCCACAACACCAACAACCCCACCAACCAACCCACAAACAACCCCAACCCAACACCCCAACACCAACACCCCACCAACACCAACACCCACACCACCCAACACCATCAACACCGACACCACCAACAACCCCTGCAACAACACCACACCACAAACACCCCTCACCAACACCACACCCCACCAACACCAACATCCTCACCAACACCCACACCCAACCAACACCAACACCCACACCAACCCAACACCATCACCCACACCCCAACACCAACACCCCACCACCGTCTTCAACAACCCAATCCAACAACCAACACCCCACCAACATAACACAACACCCCTCACCAACAACACCAACAATCTCACCAACACCAACACCCACACCAACACCTAACCCCCCACCAACACCAACACCCCTCACCAACACCAACACCCCCACTAACACCAACACCTCTAAATTACAACCAACACCAACCCAACCAACACCCCACCACACCAACACCACCAACAACCAACACCTCACCAACACCAAACAACCCTCACCAACACCAACAACCAACACCCCCACCAACACAACAACCAACACCAACACCACACCACCAACACCAACACACCAACACCTAAGCACCTCACCACCAACACCACCAACACAACACCCCCACCAACACCAACAATCTCTTAACCAACCTCACTAACAACAAACACCCTCACCAACACCTCACCAACACCAACACCCAAACTAACAACTCCCCTCACTAACACCAACACCCTCACTAACACCAACACCCACTGACACCAACAATTCTAACTAACACCAACACTCACAAACACCAACAACCCTACCACACTAAACACTTCACTAAACACCAACACCCAACACCAACAACCCCACCAAACACCAACACCCTCACCAACACCAACACCACCAACAACCAACACCCACACCACACACCCTCACCAACAACAACACCACTAAACCAACACCCTCACCAACCCAACACCCACACCAACACCAACACCCCCACTAACCAAACACCCTCACTAACACCAACACCCCTCACGGCCACCAACAACCAACACCAACACCCTCACTAACACCAACACCCCAACCAACACTCAAACACCCCCACTAGCACCAACACCTCACCAACACCAACACCCCACTAAACAACAACACCACCAACACCAACACCCACACCAACACCAACACCACACTAACACCAACATCCCCACTAACACCAACACCCCACCAACACCAACACCCACACCAACACCAACACCTCACCAACACCAACACCCCTCACCACCAACATCTCACTACCACCAACAACCTAACCAACACCAACACCCCTCACCAACATAACACCAACACCCCCACCACACCAACAACCCAACCAACACCAACACCACCAACACCAACACCCTCACTAACACCACCAACACCACCAACACCAAAACCAAACTAACACCAACACCACCACTTCAACACCAACACCCTCACTAACACCAACAATTCTACCGACACCAACACCCCAACCAACACCAACACCTCACTCAACACCAACAACCACACCAACACCCCAACCAACACCAACAACTCTCACCAACACCAACACCTCACCAACAACACCAACACCTAACCAACACCAACACCCCACCAACAACAACAACTCACCAACACCAACAACCCCACCACCAACACCCACATCTAACACCAACACCTCATTAAAACCAACACCCCTCACCAACACCAACACCCCTCACCAACAACACCCAAACCCAACCAACAACCAACTTCACCAGCAACCAACAACCTAACCAACAACCAACAACCCCACTGCAACCAACCCCCACCAACCAACCAACACCCCACTAACACCAACACCAACACTAACACCAACACCCACACAAACACCAACACCTCACTAACACCAAACAACCCTCACCATCAACTCAACACCCTCACTAACCAAACAACAACATCCCCACTCAACACCATCACCCACACCAACAAACACACTCACTAACACAAACGCCCTCACCACACCAACACCTCCCCAACAACCATCAACCACACTAACAACAACATGCACCAACACCAACACCCACAGTAACACCAACACCTTGGATCCAACACCACCAACACACCACACAAACACAAGTAACACCAACACCCTACTACACACCAACACCCCCACCAACACCAACACCCAGCAACACCACAACACCCTCACTCAACACCAACATCCTAACCAACACCAACACCTCACACACCAACAACCCTCACTAACAACTCAACACCCCCACCAACACCAACACCCCACTAACAACAACACCCACTAACACCAACACCCCTCACCAACACCAACACCCACACCTTAACACCAACACCTCACCCAACCAACCCCACCAACACCAACACCCAACACCAACAACCAACACCCACACCAACAACCAACCTCACCCCAACAACCAACAACCCCACCAACACCAAACACCCCACCAACACCAAACACCCCACCAGCCAACCAACCACACTAACAACAAACACCACCAACTAACACCAGCAACCCCACCAACAACCACCCACACACACCAACACCCTCACCACCAACACCCACACCAACACCCTCACCAACAACACCAACACCCCCACCAACACCAACCCCACACCAACACCAACAATTCATTATCAACAACCACACCAACACCAACACCCTAGCAACACCAACACCCACATCAACACCAACACCTCACTAACACCAAAACACCCACCAACACCAACACCACACTAACACCCAACACCCACCTAACACAAACACCACACTAACACCAACACACACTAACACCTAACAAATCTTATTACACCAACAACCCCAGCCCAACACCAACACCTGCCACACCAACCCAACAACCAACCCACACCAACAACTCAACAACCCCACCAACAACCAACATCCCCAACAACTCACCAACCAACACCCACACTAACCAACACCAACCCCACCAACCAACCAACAACCCCTCACCAACACCAACAACCTAACCAACACCAACACCTCACTAACCCCAACACCAACACCCCACCAACACCTCAACACCCCCACCGACACCAACACCCCAATCACCAACCCAACACCAACACAACTCACCAACACCCCAACAACCCTCACTAACACCAACACCACCAGCTCAAACAACACTAACACCAACAAACCTAACTAACACCAAACAACTCAACCACAACACCAACACCCTAACACCAATACCCTCACTAACACCAACACCCACCAACACCTAAGCACCATCACCAACACCAACACCCCACCAACACCAACACCCCCACCACCACCAAACAACCCTAACCAACAGTTCAACACCTCACCACACCAACACCCCACCAACACCAACACCCCACCATCACCAACAACCAAACCAACACCAACAACTTCACCAACACCAACACCCCACCAACACCAACAACTTCTCATTGACACCAACAACAATTCTAACTAACACTCAACACCTCACCAACACCAACAAACCTCACCAACACAAACACCAACACCCCAACACCCTCACCAACACCAACAACCCCACCAACACCAACACACCAACCCCCACCACCAACACCCACACACCAACACGCCAACTCACAAACAACAACACCTCACTAACACCACCACCAACACCACCACCCACACCAGCCACCACTTTGCAACACCAAACACCCCTAACCAACACCAACAATCTCACCAGCACCAACACCCCACCAACACCAACACCAACCAACCCACACCAAAACCAACACCCTCACCAACAACAAACACCACCAATCAACACTCACCAACACCAACCAACTTCACTAACCCTAAACAACTCACCACTACAACACACTTACTAACACCACCACCCCTCACTAAAAAACAAGACCATCATCAACACCCAAACCCTCACCAACACCATCACCCAAACCACACCAACACCTCATTAACAACACCAAAACCATCAATTCACACCAACACCCATACCAACACCAACACCCACACCAACACCATCCCTCACCAACAACAAACACCTCACCAACACCAACACCCACACCAACACCAACACCCACACTAGTTCAACACCCTACCTAATACCAATAAACCCACACTAACCGAACACCAACACCCCACCAACAACACCAACACCCTCACCAACACCAACACCCTCACCAACAACCAAACACCACACCAACACCCAGCCAACTCACCAACACCAACACACCAACACCAACACCCACACCGACACCAACACCTCTAACCAACACCAACATCCCTCAACTAACACCAACAACCCCACTAACACCAACACTCACTAACACCACCAACCCCCAACACCAACACCCCACCAACACCAACACCCCACCAACACCAACAACCCCCACCAACCAACCCACACCAACAACCCCACCAACAACCCCAACACCAGTCAACCCCACCAACACCAACCACACCAACACCAACACCCCACCAACACCAACACCCCTCACTAACACCAACACCCCTCACTAACACCACTGTCCGAGAATTGCTGTTCGACACCACAACCGCATCCAGCCCATACGTAACGAACTGATCATAAGAACAGCCCAGTCCCAACCTTGTAAAAATTATCAATAACATGTAATAAATCAGTGTATTCACTCCCTGGCAAACACTGCCCTTACACTGTCACTATGTTGAAATGAACTGTAGTTTGAGCTGATCCCCATCTGTTTATATGTCTTATCTTGGTGTCACTTATGCCACTTGCATATTATTTGCAATTCAAACCCATTCTCACCATGTAAATTTTCACAGCCTTCTGGCCAAGCCTTTCAATAAACCGTTAATTACACACATTATTTTTACTATCAACACCAGCAACTTCACCAACACCAACACCCTCACCAACACCAACACCCCACCAACACCATTCAACTCCCCAATCAACACACCAAACATCCCCACACTAACACCAACACTCTCACCAACACCAACAACCCCACTAACACCACAACCCACACTAACACCACTCTTAACACTCAACACCCCTCACCAACACCAACACCCTCACCACCAACACCCCTCACCAACACCAACAATCTACAACACCAACACCTACACTAACACCAACCCACCCAACAACACCAAACATCCCACCACCACCAACACCTCACTACCATCACAATCACCAACACCACCACTCCACCAACATTCAAACCCCACCAACACCACATCACCCAATCTCCAACAGCAACACCCCCACCAACACCAACACCCACACCAACACCCACACCCTCACCACACCAACACCCCCACTCAACACCAACACCCCCACTCAATCAATCCAACACCCTCACTCAACAACAACACCCCTCACCAACACCAAATCTAACCAACACCAACCCCAACCAACAACCCAAACAACACCAACACACCACACCACCAACCAACTTAACCAACACCAACACCTCACTAACCAAACACCAACACCTCACCAACACCAACACCTCACCAACACCAACACCCTCACTAACATCAACACCCCCACTAACACAACACCTCACCAACACCAACACCCCCACCAACACCAAAACCCCTCAACACCAACACCCCAACAACTTCACCAACACCAACAACTCTCACCAACACCAACACCAACACTAACCCAACACCAACACCCCTCACCAACACCAACACCTCACCAACAACAACACCCCAACCAACACCAACACCCCTCACTACCCAACAACAACACCTCTCCACCAACACCAACACCCACCACAAACACCAACAACTTCACCAACACCAACCCTCACCAACACCAACACCTCCCCAACACCAACATCACCCACCATTCACCAACTCAACACCCACACCCAACACCAACACTACAGTAACACCAACACTTCACTAACACCAAACACCTTACCAACACCAACACCAACACCCTCACAAACACCAACACCCACACCAACACCAACACCTACACTAACACCAACACCCCTACCAACACCAACACCCCTCACCAACACCAACACCCCCACTAACACCAACACCCTCACTAACACCAACACCCCTCACCAACACCAACACCCACACTAACACCAACACCCTCACTAACACCAACACCCTCACTAACACCAACACCCTCACTAACACCAACACCCCACCAACACCAACACCCCCACTAAACCAACACCCACACTAACACCAACACCTCACTAACACCAACACCCTCACCAACACCAACACCCTCACTAACACCAACACCTCCACTCAACACCAACACCTCTCACCAATAATACAACAACACCCCACTAACACCAACACCTCACTAACACCAACACCCCACTAACACCAACACCCACACTAACACCAACACCCTCACTAACACCAACACACTAACACCAACACCCCTACTCAACACCAACACCCACACTAACACCAACACCCTCACTAACACACAACACCCACATTAACACTGTTATTAACCCTCCACCCAGTACTACGAACCACGCCATCTATTGTCTTGATCTACCTACCTGTACTACTAACCACGCTATCTAGGGACGAGATACGGTATGACTTTCTTTTTAACAGTCCGCTTTTCCATATCCTGGTTGTTGCTTACTTCTCAAGTCTTTTGTGAGCTCCACCTGAGGAGAGTCACTTGGTCTGGGAAGTGACCACAGGATCATTTATCTTCTAAACCCACGGCAAAGTGATTACCTATCGTCTCTACAAACTCAGCCCACTGTCTGCATTGGTCCTCACTTAAGAACTCTGTAATCTTGTATTGGCTCCACGTCCTCATCTTGCTTAACGATTGTTTTGCCTTATTAATATGTATATGCCTACAGGCTAAGCCTGGCTGGGTACTTATGTTGAATATTTTTTTAGTGTTATGGGTGTTTTTATTATACACAACGAAAACCGCACCTTTTGTCTGCCACCCTTTTTATAGAGTCCGATTGTCTTTGTTTTTTTATTGTTGTTACCTGTTGGGATCTGCAGACTTTAACTATATTCTAAATCCTCAACTGTAACAAATGGCGACCGTGACAGACACGTAACTTTAAGTACCATATTCTTCCTCCTGTTACCAAAGTGCTAATTATTCTCCCAGTCACTTCTGTCTTCACAATTGTTTTTACGGTTGCCCTTCATATGTGCATATTGATACACTGTATAAGTAAGAGTGACAGACGTAGATATTAGGTTCCGCGTCACAAGGCTTACCTGTTACGGGCAGTCATGTAGTAAGCTCCTGTCGAGTGTGTTAAACTGGATTCGTTTTAATGCCGTACCTCACCAGATGTCTTGTATAGTCACTAAAGGCTTAGGTGAAGTGACATCTTGAATGCCCGCCTACCAGACCCCACAATTATCTCACTATTGTTCTTCTCATTATCTCATCTGTGTTCAATCATACCAAACCCAGGCTGTTAATCCGATCTATATAAATGCCGCAATACCTCTTTCAAGCATACTGTGGCCAGTTAATCTCGATCTTTATATTAATGCCAGAATACGCCATACCTCTTTCAAGCCCT
>NW_024729398.1:0-28310 GCF_018991925.1 Homarus americanus | reverse complement strand
TATTGAGTTGAGGAGGAGGATGTCTGGGTTGTGTTCTTGTATGAGGAGAGAGATGGCATGTCTGTTTGAGTGATATGCTCTACAGTTGTATTGCATAATGGTGATCATGTTGTATAATTTGTTACTTATATGAGATTGAAATTCTGGGGTGCAGAGATGAGGTCTAACTTGTCGAGTGACTGTGAGCGAGGTCTGAGTGAGGTGTGTGTAGGTGAGGGATGGGCGGTTACGTGACTGTGTGTGTCGGGGAGTCGGGAAGAGGAGTGGAGTGTGCTAGGTTCGTGTCGGGGTTGTTTCCTGTTTTCTTTGGGGTAGTGCCGAATAGATTTACTTTAATTATAGATTTAGTTGGATGTGTGTATTTTATAATTCTTTTGCAGTCAGGTGTGTAGGAAGAAAGGGGGGAGGTGTTTTTCCTCTTAGGCCTAGTGGTCTTGACCACCATTTCAGTGGGGGGATGGGCAGCCATTTTATTCTTGGGAGTCTGAGGTGTTAGGGAAGATTGGGTTTGGTTCGGATTTTGGAGGTTCGGGAGTTCATCGTAGTCGTGTGGGAAAAGTCAGGTGTAGGCAAGGTCAAGGTGGAGGGGTCGGGAGGTTTTCGACTGATTACTCCGGGGGGTGAGGTAACAGTAGGTTGGTGAGATAAGTCAGGTGTGGGCATGGCAGAAGTGGAGGGGCGGAGGGAGATTGCAGTGGCTTCTCTGGGGGGAGGGGGTGGCATGCTGGTCCGGTCGGGGATGGGGGCAGTGGGGAAGATGAGGTCGGGACCGGTTCTGAAGGAATCAGGAATGTGTATGGTAGGGAGGCCGTTCTCCCTCAAACCATCAATTGCCAGTTTCAGAAAAAGAGACCTGTTTCCGTTGCTTAGGGTATGTGCCAGAAGTATGATGGTGGTGATTTTTGCATCCATGTCGGAGGAGGGTGGGGGGGGCGGTCACGTTGTTGGTCCAGCAAGTGCGGGTGGGGAGGGCCGAGGCAGTAGGGAGTGAGTGGTGGGGAGGTGGAGGTGGTGCTGTAGGAGGTGATCGGCGGGGAGGGAGTGGTGTTGTGCTATTGTCGAGTCTAATTTTGCACTTGTTGCTGATAGCAGCGTGAGGGCCTTTACAGTTGCAGCATTTTGTTACCGTGGCAGTGCAGTTTCGGTATGAGTGGCCTTGATTGGCACACTTTGAGCAAGTTATTGTATTACTGCAACGGTTGGTGTTGTGCCCGAATTGATAGCAATTGAAACATTGGTGTACCTGTATGTAGTGTTGAAATTCAATGTCTCTTGAGGGGATGATATTGCTGCCGATTTTAATTCCGTATGATTTTAATTTGATGGCGCCAGTTTGAGTAGCCGTAGTGATTTTTAACATGGGGAGAGTTCCCATCCGGGCTGCATATGTCATTTGGGGGGTGTTTTGTGAGTTGAGTTCTGTCAATAGGTTAGGGTTGTCAAGGATCTGAGGAATGACTTTTCTACATATGAGGGTGCATTTTGCGCGGTATTCGGGTGAGCTGAGGACCGTTAGGCCATTGTCCCTCAGTCTGTTGTTCATTGCTGGGGAGTGGAATAGGTCGGCATCTTCATCAGTTTGTACAAATATTTTGATAATGTCGTCATTGGTGAAGGAACGGATCTGAAATATACATGTCAGCTGGAAAATAAGTGAGGCGAGGTCGGTGCACGGTTGGATGGTACGGTCCACTTTGATTTTAATTGAAGGCATGTTAACTGTTTGAATTGGAGATTTATGGAGATCTCCCCTAACAGTCCCTAATTTCCTGCGCCCCTCACGTAGGGGAGGCCCTGCACTATCACAGGGGTCCCCAGGCGAATCGGCAGGCTGTGCTGTCCCTCCACCCTTCACACAAACACGCACTAGCGAGGTGTGGGGACAGAGGGCGTTTCCAGACGAATACTCCCCTGTACGTCAGCTGACAGGGGAATAGGTCCTTTCACGGCACGGAAGAGAAGGATTAGAGTAGAAGAAAAAGGTCTGAAAACTCACTGCCGACTCTCTCTTCACACCAAGCCCCTCAGCAGCATTCGGGGTTCCTAAGGGAGGTCCGATACTGTAGGAGAGGCTCAATGTGTTGATTGAATCAACAGAATTGTCAGTAGGAAAATGGCGGTTAGGAGCTTGGGTTTTCCAGGGTACGTGGGAAGGTGGGATAGGTCCAATGACTAGCCAATCAGCTGTGACTGTTCCTTCTCCGGCTTCCACTTCGCTCTGACTTCTACTGCTCCTGATTGCGACTGCTCCCGACTGCGACTGGCGACTCACTGATGCTTGTCAGCGAAAGGTGGTTCCCCTTTTGTAGCCGCCAGGTACCATTTGGCTGATTGGGAACCAGCGTTGAATGCGTGAAGGAAGCTCTTTTTGATGTGGAGCTTGCTAGTCTTTCTGAGGTGATTCTTAATCTGTTGCACGCTTGCTGGAACTTGGATGTGTACGCTACTAGAACGTGTAGCTGCCTTGGCTGCTTCGTCTGCCACGTCGTTTCCTCCGATCCCTACATGACTGGGAATCCAGTGTAAGACGACTGGGCGGTTTTGGCTTTAGAATTCCTGTAGCTGTGCGAGGATCGAGGTAATGATGTGGACGTTGTCTCTTGGTTGACTGTGTTGCAGTGCCTGCAATGAGCAATAGGGGTTGGGTGTAAATGGGACTGCCCAGTATGGGCCAATAGGCCCGCTGCAGTTTCCTCCATTCTTATGTTCTTAAGTGCAATGTATAGTGTTAGGATGACCTCGCTGGTTTTGTAACTAACACTCCTTTGTATGAACCCCAGTACTTTGTTAGCTTTGTTTCGAGCAAATACACATTGTTTACTAGGTTTAAGATCCCTACATATCATTACTCCTAAATATTTCTTACCGTCGGATTTCTCTAAAACATCGTTGTTCATCTGGTATCTGGTTTCTCTTTTTACATCTCCTAGACTAAGTACTTTACATTTGTTCACATTGAATTTCATCTGCCAATTTTCAGACCACTCCAATTTTTTTTAGATCTTCCTGTAGTTTTGTGGAGTCCATCGTCAGATTTAATAACACGTCCTATTTTAGTGTCCTGAACAAATTTATTTATGTTGCTGTCTACCCTTATATCTATGTCGTTTGTGTATATAATAAAATTATAATAATGGGCTAAGTACTGAGGCTTGGGGTACTCCACTAGTGACGTTACTCCAATCTGATTTAGTGCTGTTAATTCTTACACGCTGTTTCCTGTCCTGTAACCACGCCCTAAGCCATTTTAGAATATCTACTCCAATGCCATGAGCCTCCACTTTTCATATTAGTCTTTCGTGGAGGACTCTGTCGAAGGCTTTGCTAAAGTCGAGATACACCACATCATAGTCGTGCTCTTCGTCCACTGATTCGAAAACAGCTGGACAGAATGTTAATAGATTAGTCAGACATGATCGTCAGAGTAGGTAACTCCTTTATGTTCAGTATTTATAGGAAACCGAGTAATGTGTGTTCATATACTCATTATTATTCTGTCCACCATAATATGGTCAAACAGTCAGTATTATCATCAATGTTTTTACTTGCTTTACGAATATGCAGTCCGGAATCCATTCATGAGGAATATGAATATATCTATAATATTGGATTGAACTTAAAATGCTCTAGATCTTTTAAATACAAATGCCTTAACATAGCTAAGATATATTTATATAACTGATCCTAAGCATCCCCATGACAATAAGAATCTCTTAGTAGTACCTTTTAACAAAATTTTATCTCAAATTCCTCTACAACTGAAAACCTGAAACGTAAATGTAAAATTTAGTAACCCATGCACTGCAAAACAATTATTTATTAAGAACTCCCTAGCAATGCAGGTGGCTGCATTTACAAGGTTCCTTTCAAGGAATGTAATATGTTCTACTTAGGCCAGACGAGAAAAGAGCTTATAACTAGACTTAAACAACATAAATATAGTGTTAGGACAAGCCAGGAATCCAATGCTCTGTTCATTCATATGAAAGATAATAAGCATTGCATTGACTGGGATAATGCGTCATCACTATTACCTTGTAATTCAAATGTCAGTAGAAACATTATAGAATCCAGTCTCATTAAACATACCGAATCTGCCAACATGAATTTGAGTAATTACATGTACAAAAGGAAAATTTTGTGATTAAGAAGATTTGTAACCAGGTGAAAGGGAGAATATGGTGGACACCTGCAATCCCCGGGGACTTCATCTCACTCTCCGTTGGTGTATATATTAGCCTTGTCAATAATTACTCCTTATTCTGTACTCACCCCTGAAGATGTGAATTACAAGAAAGCGCTTGGGTACTTCGTGTTTTCTTGTTTCCAATGTGGTTATCAGCATATACTGTACATGGGTCACGCGCACCTACAGTGATTTATTTGCATATATATATATATATATATATATATATATATATAATATATATATATATATATATATATATATATATATATATATATATATATATATATATATATATATATATATATATATATATATATATATATATATATATATATATATATATATATATATATATATATACAAAACAAAGAAGTATGTCTGTGTGTTTGTTTGTGTGTCCGCACGAGAATCTCGGAAACTACTTTACCGATCTGTAGTGATGATGGATGGTGTTGCATGTAGTGATGATGATGGATGGTGTTATATGTAGTGATGATGGATGATGTTATATGTAGTGATGATGGATGTTATTATATGTAGTGATCATGGATGTTGTTATATGTAGTGATGATGGATGGTGTTATATGTAGTGATGATGATGGATTGTGTTATATGTAGTGATGATGGATGATGTTATATGTAGTGGTGATGGGTGGTGTTATATGTAGTGATGATCTATCTACAGTATATATAACAAAGAAGTCTGTCTGTTTGTGTGTCCGCACAAAAATCTCGGAAACTACTTTCCCGATCTGTAGTGATGACGGATGGTGTTATATGTAGTGATGATGGATGGTGTTACATGTAGTGATGATGGATGATGTTATATGTAGTGATGATGGATGATGTTATATGTAGTGATGATTTTTGGTGTTATATGTAGTGATGATTAGACAATAAAATAATAACAGTTTAATGCTAAAAAAATATACTTTGCTGTACCGTTGTAGTGAAAAACATGGTGGAACTTACATACACCTTTAATGAACTATTGATAGAAGAAGAAGTTTTGGGGACTGAACAGTGAGACAATGTGGAGCCTCCCGGAGGGTGGCGTCCTACTGTGGCATGAATGATTTTGGATTGCTTTCCCCAAACCGAGACGAACCAGTAGTTGCAAACAGGGAGTTGCTGAGAGAGACAGACTAATCAGTTGAAGTTCCCGATGAATATTCTTGAAGAAAATGACTCTCACCTGGTTCCTCATCAAACAAATGCTTATGTACAGATCTTGCAAGCGATACAAGCGGAGCAAGGAGGTTTGATCTTTCTCGATGCACCTGGCGGGACATGAAAAACATTCCTGATCAACCCTCTTTTGGCCAAAGTACGTCATCAGGGAAAAAAGTGCTCTTGCTGTGGCATCCTCAGACATTGCTGCAACACTACTAGAAGGAGGACGTACTGCACACTCAACTTTTAGACTGCCTCTGAACCTCGCTCACAATGAGAATCCAGTGTGCAACATCAAAAAAGGATCGGCAAAGGCAAAACTCTTAGAAAAATGCAGCCTCTTAGTCTGGGATGAATGCACTATGTCTCACAAGTTAGCGTTTGAAGCATTGGACAGGACCTTGCAAGATCATACGAGAAAATGACCAGCTCATGGGTGGCATTACAATGGTAATTGCTGGAGACTTTCGCCAGACCTACCTGTCCTTCCTGGAAGCACTCCAGCTGATGAACTGAATGCGTGCCTCAAGGCATCATACCTTTGGAGAAGTATTCAGACACTCACGCTATCCACAAACATGAGAGTACATCTACAAGGAGATCAGGACGCTGGACGGTTTGCAAACCTTCAACTACAGTTTGGAATTGGAACTTTCCCTGTTGATTCAGAAGGACAAATAATCATTCCTCAAGGACGTGGAAATGTTGTAAAGTCCTCAACTGAGCTCACTAACATAGTCTACCCACATTATCCATCACTACAAGGATCAGAAGTGGCTGCGTGAACGCGCAATTCTGGCAACAAAGAATGAAACAGTGGCTGAAATCAACATGATTCTACTCAGACAGCTTGCAGGCAGTGAGACCTCATTCAAATCTGTTGATACAGTAATCGACCAGGACCAAGCAGTCTAGTACCCTGTAGAATTCCTTAATTCTTTGGAGCCCGCCGGCATGCCTCCTCACCACCTCAATCTCAGTATTTGAATTCCTATAATGCTCTTAAGAATTCTTGAACCACCAATCCTCTGCAATGGCACAAGACTGGTGGTGAAGAACATGATGCAACATGTACTAGAAGCTACAATACTGAAAGGAAAAGCTAAAGGAGAGGACGTTTTTATACCAAGGATACCTCTCATCACCACTGACCTGCCATTTGAGTTCAAGCGACTTCAGTTCCCGGTTAAAGTGAGCTTTACCATGACCATCTACAAAAGCCAGGGACAGTCCCTAAAGATGGTTGGCCTAAGCCTGGTGTTTCCTTGCTTCTCTCATGGACAGTTCTATGTTGGATGCTCCAGAGTGGGAACTGGCAAAAATCTGTACATACTTGCTGCTAATGGCAAAACCAAAAATGTGGTCTACCTTAATGCACTACAGTGAGACACTGTGGAGCCTCCTGGAGGGTGGCGTCCTACCGTGGGCTATATATATATATATATACCCATTTAACTTGATATACAGTAAATATTAAGTTCCTTCTCCTTACTCTCTCCTTCGTTTACTCCTCATTCAGTCCACCTTTCCCCTCTGTCTGTCCATTTCTTCTCTCTCTGCATTCTTTCTTCCTCTCAATCGATCCCTACCAAATTCCTGTCACACACACACGCAATCTTCATCATCAGCTCCCTCTCCTACCCACCGGATTATTTACTGCAATTGGAAACACTTTAATGAACCTTCGGGCATGAAGTGTATACACGGACTTAAGCTCGATGTTGATTGGCTTAAAAGATATACTACACTCTCAGTTTAGATTTAAAATCGATTCTCATTGGGTAAAACCATATCAAGATTCACATGGCATGCCATCAAGGCGTTCATTGGGTCGCTACATCTTTTTTCTTACTTTTTAAGACTTTTTTTAATATTTAATATATCAGCTCTACGTTCATTGGGTGACGAAATCTCTCATCTCTCAGTTGGGATGTATGCTCGACGCTCACTGGCATTCTGCATATCCTCTCTCTCAGTTGAGATGTGAAGACTGAGTTCGTTGGCTGACGACATCTCCCTCTCTCAGTAGAGATGTAAAGACTTCGTTCATTGCATTGCTGACAGCCTATCAACTTTAGGTGGTTGCAACAGCTTCCAGCACCGAGAAACCTCACCTACAACATCCAATTGCATCCCACTCATTGATTCATATCCATAGCATTCACCTGGTACACAATGGCACAAAGGATGACCTGTGTATAATAAAAAGCAGTGGTGGTGAAATATTCCCCAGTATGTATGTATGTAAATAATAATAATGATAATAATAATAATAATAAACGGTTTATTGAAAAAGTTTGCAGCCCGAAGGCTGAAAATATACATTGGACATAAATGACTTATTACATACATTGGTGGTTTAGCAAAAGCCTTCATTAGAGAAAGGTGAAGGAACATACAGTGAACATACAGATTAATTTTTACACACGTAGATCATGTGAGCTGAGGTGTTGAACAGCAGACACGTAGTGTAGTAACTCCCTCACAGATGGCGTTATGAGGGGCATCACGTGGAGTACTAGTTCCCTCACACGTGGTGTTATGAGGGACTTGACGTGGTGTAGTAATTCCCTCATAGATGGTGTTACGAAGGCCTTGATGATGTAGTAGTTCCCTCACAGATGGTGTTACGAAGGCCCTGATGATGTAGTAGTTCCCTCACAGATGGTGTATGAGGGGCCTGATGAAGTAGTAATTCCCTCACAGATGGTGTTATGAGGGGCCTGATGTGGTGTAGTAATTCCCTTACAGATGGTGTTATGTATGTATATATGTATGTATGTATGTATGTATGTATGTATATATTTCAGGTAGATCTACAATGGAAACGTGGACAGAATAAATATCGCAAACATAAGAGGAGCTTATACAAATGGGTGACGTAACTAGTCATATTAAGTCAGGTGAAAAATATGAGACCCACTAATCATCTCTCCTACATTTACCTCAAATGCTTTCAAAGAACTTTTAACCTTGGGCCACTGACAAATAAATTTATGTAACATATCAGTTTTGTACTGACCATCACTGAGGTTTATAGAATTAATTTCCCTAATCAAACTTGCTTCAACCAGAAGTATTTCTGTGACACATGTTGATTTATACATTTCTATACTGTTTTCCCAATCTATGGGATGATTATTGTTCCTTATATGTACGAAAAGTGCATTGCTTTCTGATGCTGTTCTAATATTATACTTCTGGTTTTTTATTCTAAGTTGCAATGCCTTTCCAGTCTGACCTACATAATTTCCATTACAATTGCTACATGGAATGCAGTAAACATTCCCATTTACATTCAAGGTTGGGTTATTCTTAACTAACTTATTAGTTATAGTTGAGTCATACTTAAAAGAAAATTAATGTTTAGTAATTTAAGGGACTGAACTAACGGGACAAATTCATTGCGATAAGGTAAAGTCCAAATATTCTTAAATGTAGGAACTTGTCTAGTATGAGTTCAATAAAAGGATTGTTTTAGCCTTTTAAGACAATGATCAACAAACAATGAAGGGTACCCAAGTTTTTGTGAAATAGACTGAATGTGTTGCAGTTCTTCTTCAATAGATTCAGGGTCACAAATACGAAAACATCTCAAAAACATAGCAGAAAAAATGACAATTTGGTAGACTCAAGGTGACTTGATAAAAAATGTATCAAACTGTCTACCTGTGTAGGCTTTCTGTACACCTTAAATTTATAGCTGTGGCCATTTCTCATGATAAGCATATGAAAGAGATGAAAGGGAACTATTTATTTCTCTTTCAATTTTGAAGGTAAAATACTAGGGACAAGATCATTAAGCTTGTCTAAAAATTCCAGTGGGTCACTGTTCCTAGGCCATAGACAAAGAACATCATCTACATATCTATACCATGGAGGAATAAAATATCCTATGTTGGGTAGCAATCTAGCCTAAAGAAAAATCATATAAATATAGGCTAACAGATGCAATTTATCTTTAAGGAATGAAAGTAGGTCATTCACTGGTGCTCTAGTGAAAAGTGAATTGACATCAAAACTTATTAATTCACATGGTTCATTGGGTTACTTGAGTTTATAAATTATATCAATGCCGTTGTGTATATGTGAATTAGATATCTGGCCTGTAAGAGGGGATAGCATCCTAACCAAACACTTTGATAATTTGTAGGTAACAGAACCCACAGAACTCGCGGTAGAAAGTAAAGGATTATTAGGCTTGTTTTGATCAATACATACATATAAGGTAAAGTGGGATTGATCTGTGAGAACTGTTTGATAAGATCTGGGTTCTTTTTCAATAACTCCTTCATTTTAGAATTAGATAACTTATTAAAATTTCCCAGGGAATCTTTTGAAAGCTCACAATAAGTGCTTTCATCACTTAGTAAGGAATTCATCTTATCATTATAGTCACTTTTTTTTAAATTACAATAGCATTGGACATATTATCAGCCTTAGTAATATGGATACTCTCATTACTCTTCAAGTTTTCAAAGGCTGTTTCAAATTTTTTTGGAATGTTTGAAACCATTTTCTTAAGTAGAACATCTATCGACTTATTTTTTTCCAATTTGATAATACATTTAACAATAGTAAGTGGATTAACGGTACGCTGAACAATAGAAAACTTCCTAATAAAGCCACAAAGCCAATAACTATCCTACAAGGTTAAAAATGCTTTGAAAACCTTGGATCTAGATGTAGGATAGTTATTTAGTGGGTCCCTTATTTTTGACCTGACCTGACTAGTCAAGTCGCCCCCTTCTCTTAAGCTCCTCTACGTGTGTGTTGGTGTGGGGATTAGTGGATGACATCTTTATGACCTGACCTCATGTTTAATAAGGTCACCCTGTATATTTAAGCCTCTCTCTGTCTATGGAATCCAGTTGCCTCTGAAGATGTCTTGAATAAAGACGAAAGCTAAGGTGCTCCGTTGTTTCCCTTTTCCCGTGTGATTTTATCAAGATTTATCTTATCCACGTTTTCATTGTGGATCTACATGAAATATGTATGTATGTATGTATGTCGACCTGTGGTGTAATGGTCAGCATCCTTGCCTCGCAAGCGAGCGGACCCGAGTTCGATCCTCGGGCAAGGTGAAACTGTGGGCAAGTTTCTTTACGCCATTTGCCTCTGTCTACCCAGCAGTAATTGGGAACCACGATGTTAATCGATTTGCGGATCGTAACCCGGGGTAATGGTTAGTCAGTACAGTTGGCGAGTTGTCCAGTCTTCTCGGGCTATTCCTTGACAATGGGTCATGCAGCTCGTTAACTTGGGGTGTGGTTGTTGTGTTGGCGACAGCTTCTACACCTTAACAAATTCACTCCTAGGAGTCCCTTGGGCCGGCCATCCTCGAATTCGAGGGGCTTCCATAATTACTATTATGTTGGTAAATAGGTAGGTAATTGTGTGTGCGTGTCTTAAAGATGCCTCCATCGTCAATATTTATAAGAACAAGGAAGACCGGTCAAACTGTGGCAACTACCGCGGGATCTCGCTGCTGCCCGTAGCTGGCAAGATTATCGCCAGAGTCCTCTTAAACAGGCCTCTTCACGAGGAGGAAAAACTTCCTCACAGAATCTCAATGTGGGTTTAGACCATCATGTGGCACCACTGACATGATCTTTGCTGCACGCCAGATACAGGAAAATGCCAGAGAACAGCGTCGTGACCTGTAAATGGTCTTCATCGACCTAACCAAGGCCTTCGACTAGGTCAACAGGAAAGCCCTCGGGCGGACCCTCAGCCGTTTTGACTGCCCACCAAATTTCATTGCCATTGTGAGGCAACTCCACGATGGCATGAGCGGCAGTCTCCTACACAATGGTACAAAGCCGGAGTTCTTTCCCATTCGAATGGTGGTAAAACAAGGATGTGTACTCGCACCAACTCTATTTTCCATTTTCTTGGCTACCTTCGTTACTCGTGCTAGTGCCAATTTAGTCGGCGGGGTGGCTATCCAGTACCAGATGAAGGGTCTTTTCAACAAAACACTACTCCAGGCAGGAACAAAGGTGTCCGCAGTTTCCATTACTAAACTTCATTAAGCAGACGACATCACCCTTGTCGCTCACACTAAACGCAACCTACAGGCGAACCTGATCACCTACGCAGATGTTTATGCACACTTCGGCCTTGAGGTGAGTGTACGTAACACTCAGATTCTCTTTCAGCCTGCCACTGGTTCAGCCACACCTTCACCATCCATCCAGCTTAACGGTACTACCCTCTCTAATGTTACCCACTTTCAGTATCTCGGCTCCCACCTGTCCACCACCGCGGATATCGATAAAAAGATTCAACATCGGATCAGATATGCATCTCGAGCTTTTGGCAGACTCCATACCCGTGTCTTCAGCTATAGGTTGCTGAAATTATCTACAAAGTTGCACGTATATCGAACAGTGGTTCTCCCCACCCTGCTATAAGGCAGCGAGTCATGGGTCACATTCAGGAAGCACCTCAAAGCACTTGAAGACTTTCCCCAACGTAGTCTATATTCCATCCTCCGAGTTCGCTGGGAAGACAAGAAAACAAATGCCAATATGCTTGCCGACACCAACTCTAGGAGCATCGAGGCTATTATTATCCATGAACAACTAAATTGAACTGACCATGCTACCCGCATGGGCGACAATAGACTGCAAAAGCAGCGACTTAAACAGTCATCTAACGAATAGTAAACGTAACGCTGGCAGCAACTGAACTAGTTTAAGAATAGCCTTAATACAAACCTGTAGTGCCAAATCGACCCCCTCACATGGGAGACGATTACTCCACACCGTAACGCTTGGATGAGCACCACACGAGGTGTAAATACTTTCGAGTTAGCCCGACTCCATACCGAAGCAAACAAGCACCAACGCTGGAAAACGCTCCCGCCGCTCTTCCCGCAATAGATGTAGCCCTCCACACGTGCAACATATGTGAATGACACTGCCGGTCCCTTGTCGGCCTCTTTAGTCACCTCAGAGCTCGCAAACGAAAGTGACATCCCTAATAACTCATATCATTGTCTCATAGACAGATGATCCTCATTCCTGATTCCAAGTGAGGGCAAAGTAATAGTAGTGTGTAATAATAATAATAATTAAAGGTTTATTGAAAAAGTGTGTGTGTGTGTGTGTGTAGATGCGCGAATTTTTCAATTCCACTAAAACATTTTATGGGCCAATCACTCGTGGCGCAGCCCCCATCCGCTCATCCGACGGTAACTCCATAATTAAAGACTATGAAGGCCTCCTTCAGCGACGTAGTTGTCCTGCATACCCAGCAGGTCCCTCAGCATTTAGAGCTGACCCACCTCAGCTATCCTCCATCCCTGGATGAGGTAGCTACTGCCATCAAACATATGAAAAATAACAAAGCCTCAGGGCCTGGTGGAATCCCAGCCGAGGTGTATAAAGCAGGAGGACCTCTTCTTACGAGTCGTCTCTACTCTCTCCTGGAGAATATCTAGGAAAAGGAGGAAATCCCCAAGCTCTTCAAGACGCCTCCATCGCTAATATTTATAAGAACAAGGGAGACCGGTCAGGCTGTGGCAACTACCGCGGGAACTCGCTGCTGTCCGTAGCTGGCAAGATTATCGCCCGAGTCCTCCTTAGCAGACTTCTTCATGAGGCGGAAAACTTCCTTTTAGAATCTTAATATGGCTTTAGACCATCACTTGGCACCACTGACATGATCTTTGTTGCCCGGCAGATACAGGAAAAGTGCAGAAAACAGCGTTGTGTCCTGTACATGGCTTTCATTGACCTAACCAAAGCCTTCGACTCGGTCAACAGGGAAGCCCTCTGGTGGACCCTCAGCTGTTTTGCCTGCCCAGCAAAATTCATCGCCATTCTTACGCAACTCCACGATGGGATGGCACTATCCTGCACAATTACACCAAGTCTGAGTTCTTTCCCATCCAAACGGGCGTTAAACAAGGGTGCGTACTGGCACCAACTCTCTTTTCCAATTTCTTGGTTGCCTTCCTTACTTGTGCCCGCGCAAATTTAGCCGGCAGTGTAGACATCCGGTACCGGATGAAGTGTAAAATGACAGACTTGTGAATATGTGTGTTCCAGTGGCACGATATCGTCGCACCGACCTGTTTCGGCTGAAGTCTGGTGCTGGCTATCCTCCACCCCACACCATCACTCTACTAAAGGCGCTGAGTATCTTCCACAACCGCGGCTGCAGACGGGGTCGCCGCATTCCCAGACGAATCCCTATCATCACACCGAGCAAGCATAGGAAAGTCAAGCCAGTACTTGAAAGACAGTGTACTCGCTATGAAGTGCCGCGACTATGGTACAGCCTACCATCCCTACTGCTGTCCAATGTCACATCTTTATGCAACAAGGTGGAGGAGGTCAGTGTCACAGTGAAGTCAGTTGGTGCAGGTATTGTGGCGATTACCGAGGCGTGGCAAATTGTTCCTGAGATCTGTGCCATAGAAAACTATGAGTTATTTCACCACCTTAGAAAGGACAGGAGAGGTGGTGGTGTAGTTCTGTACTGTCGCAGTGACCTCAAACCATCACCCCTAGGTGTTAATGTACCTGAAGATGTAGAAGCCTTGTGGGTTCAGGTTCACTCCCACCTCCCACCCCGCCAGCTTGCCTCCCTCATTGTCTGTGTATGCTATCATCCCCCCGCGCACCAACCGCCAATGTACTGATTACTCATATTATAGACACTGCTGACTCCCTGAGATCCAGATTTCCATGTGCTAAACTAGTGATATGCGGTGACTTCAATGAGTTAGACATCAGTGACATCACCCAACACCTCCACCTTACACAAATAGTTGACTTTCCCACACATGGCAATGCCACCCTTGACCTCATCATGACTGATCTCGGTAACCACTACCTTCCCCCCCAGCCGCTGCCTCCCATGGGACGCAGCCCACACCTGTCCCTACTGTGGTCACCTACCCCCACCTTCTCACCACCACCAGTTGCCACCAGAACTTACCGACCCACCCCCGACTCTGCTATGCGGCGTTTCGGACAATGGATAACCCGGTATCCCTGGACTGAAGTGATACGGTAGACGATGTGCAGAACAAGTGGGATAATTACCTGGACACTATCACCAAAGCCTACCACCACTTCTTTCCAGCCAAGACACTGAGGATCCACCCCGGAGATGTCCCGTGGATTACACCCCGCATAAAAAGACTTATTGAGCAGCGCAACAAGGCATACTACACCAACAACCGCCTGTACAAAAGTCTACGTAACCAGGTCATCAGGGAAATCAAGTCTGCCAAGAAGACTTATTATCCCAGGAAAGTGCACGGCCTCAAGGAAGTCGGCATCGGTCAGTGGTACTCCAAGGTAAAAGATCTCTGTGGTCTCAACCGTCAGTCTCCCACACTTCCTTTCATCTCACATTTACCTAGTGAGGAGGCAGCTGAGATAATTAATAGCCACTTTGCTAGCATTTGTCATACCTTACCCAGTCTTGACTTCACTCTCCTCCCGGCTTACTTACCTTCCCCCTCCTCCCCTCCCAGTGTTCAATCATTTGAAATCGCCAACAAACTCCTGTAATTTAAATCCAAAAGCTCCACGACCCCAATTGACCACCCAATCAAAATATACAAGGAGTTTGTAGTCGAACTTGCCACCCCCCTCTTTTCTATTATTAATGCATCCCTCAGACAAAGCAAATGCCCAAATGAATGGAAAACCTCATTTGTCACCCCTATCCTCCAGGTCACCACCCCACAGTCCCCTAATGACCTCAGGCCAGTTGCCATTATCCCCATACCCAGTCTACTCTGTGAAGACTTTGTTTTTGAGCGGGCATTTGCTAGAATTTATCAGTCAATTGATCCACAGCAATTTGACAATATGAGGACCTCCTCCACATCACACTGCTGAGTGAGTTTTCTGGATTTTTTGCACAAAAACCTGCAGAAACGGAACACATCACTGGCCGTTACCCTTGTTGACTTCAGGAAGGCATTTGACCTTGTTGATCACTGCACTGTTATCAACAAGGCCATTGCACTAGGGCTGCCCACCAACCTGGTCTCATGGCTCACTGATTTCTTGAGTGGACGTCGTCAGGCAGTGAGGTATCAGGGCTCGGTCTCCACATTCCAACACCTCACCTGCGTTGTTCCCCAGGGGACTGTGCTTCCTGATCAACGACGCTCTATCGGACACTCCTCACAGGTGGAAGTACATTGATGACTGCACTGTGGGTTTACAGAGGATAACACCGCACCAGACTACTCATCGCTACAAGGCACCCTGGACAGGCTAAAGGCATGGACAACGGAGAACAAGGTCACCATCAACCACACCAAAACCGTAGTCATACACATCAATACCGCCACCACTCCAGTGCAAGATCCAGCAGTCACAGTGGGTGCCCATCCTCTCCAGTTAGTGTAGTCTGCCAAACTCCTGGGTGTTACCATAGACCACAAACTGGACTGGAAAGCCCATGTAAATAACACAATCAAGGCAGCCTTGTACCGACTCTACATGTACATGCTACGACAACTTAGGTCACTTGGAACACCCACGCCAGAGCTGAGGACTATCTACAATGCCTTTCTTCTCCCCAAACTAACGTATGCATCACCAGCCTGGTCGTCTTCTCTCAACTCCACCCAACAACGTCGGCTAAAGAATGTACAGAAAAGGGCCTGCAGAATCATGCTCGGCACAGAATACTCCGACTACATCAACGCTCTCTCCGCCCTGGAAATGCCATCCCTCAGTGATCTCCATCACCAATCACTGGCAAGGTTTGGCAGTGAACTATTGCACCACCCTCGTCATCGCCACCTTCTGCCACCGGCAGCCCCCCACCCACCTCGCGCATTCTGCCACTACAACAAAATTCAGCACATAAGAGCCCGCACCGATAGATATAAGAATAGCACCATCCCATCTATTGTTAAAATAATAAACAACTCCTGATTTATGTACTGTACAGCCCTGTAAATGTATTTAACGCATATTATATTATAATGTCTAAATCAAATGTAAGTCTGTATATTTTCAGCCACTGGCAGCAACTCTATTCATAAACCATTTATTATTATTATTATTATTATTATTATTATTATTATTATTGTTATTACACGGGTAAATGTTCATCCACTCTCTGTCGTCATTGGCATTCTCATATCACATTATCCTAATATACCAAAAAATATATGAAATCACATAAATTAGACCAAGGAAACTTAACTCAATTCAAATGAGCCAACTCTGAACAAGTTATCATAAAGCATTAATTATTAACAATTATTACAAGTGTATAATGTGGCCTATACAATGTTTCCACCCCAAGAGACCTCGTTATCGTGTGTACACCCAATAAAAAATTATTCGGCACCCTTACGGTGTGATACAATATGACACGGGTGCCGAATAATTTTTTAGTGGGTGTACGTCGGGTAATTGGGGCATTTGCAGAATCATCGTTTACCTCGTCAATAAGATGTATGGTGTTTTGTCGTTTGTGTATATTTTTTGTGTTGTTATTATTAATATTATTATTATTAATATTATTATTATTATTATGATTATTATTATGATTATTATTATTATTATTATTATTATTATTATTATTATTATTATTATTATTATTATTATTAGTAGTAGTAGTAGTAGTAGTAGTAGGACGCGGGGACAGCATGTCACCGTAACCTAGCTCTCGAGGCTGCACATAGGAGGAACGAGAACGACAAGAGAAGGGCATATGGGGAGAGAATTCAAAACGTTGATCAAGGCAGCTTCACTCCTCTAGTGTTCACAACCTCTGGTGGGATGTGACCAAGTGCAAGATGTTTCTACGCCAGACTCGCGGAGGTGATCTCTGAACAGAAGCAGCAGCCCAGAAGTTATGCTACAGCCTGGATGAGATGTCGACTGTCTTTCTCTCTCCTTCGGTCGGCTTTGCTCTGCCTCAGGGGAACGAGGGCTTCTGCCCCAACTCCGACAACTGCTGCAGATATTGACTGTGAGGCTACTGTCACTGAATGCCACATAGATTTGCGGCTCAACTAATTTAGCACAGATAGGATAGCTACTTATGCATTAGGATATTTAATATTAAGGTAATTAAATGGTGGCGAAGGTGTGGCTATTGGGGGAGGCTGGAGGCCACTATTAAAAAAAAAAAGTAGTAGTAGTAGCAGTAGTAGTAGTAGAGCAGTCACTGAATGCCGCATAGACCTGCGATTCAACTTACTCAACACAGCTAGGATAGCTACTTATGTATTAGGATACTTAATATTAAGGTAATAAAATGGCGGCGAAGGTGTGGCTATTGGGGGAGGCTGGAGGCTACGTTTAAAAAAAAAATTATAATTAGTAGTAGTAGTAGCAGTGCCGCATTTAGACCTGTGGAGGCCCATGGGCAGCCTCTTTGTGGAGGCCCCCTCATTATAAATACCGAAGAGGGTGGGTTGGAGAGTGAAGCGAACCTAAACATTTGGGAGTTCCGGGGGATGCTGTAAGCCCCCCGGGAAAATTTTGAAATTTGAACACTTCTTTGGAGAATTTTGAAGCCATATGCAGTTATATTGAGGAAATTAAATCATTGAGAAATTTTTAATTAACTGTGCATTTATTGATAGTGTGCAAATTCCCAACACACACACACACACACACACACACACACACACACAAAAGTGAGACATGACTGGAGTCATTCATGTAGTTTCAAGTAGACCAGCCCGCACATGTGGAGGCCCCCAGATTGTGGAGGCCACTGGGCAGCTGCCCACTTTGCCCACTCCTGAATCCGGCCCTGAGTAGTATTAGTAGTAAACAACAAGGCTCTAAGATGTGATACCATCATACAGTCAACCGAGGGAACAATTAAGGGGGACCCTGTTGCAAAGGCAATGTACGCAATAGGCCTATCCGTGTTCCAACATACAATAAAATTTAAAACAACTGAGGTCAAGGAAGTGGCGTACGCTGATGACCTTACAGGAGCAGGAAAAGTGGAGGACATCAAAAAGTGGTGGGACCTGGTAACATCACGAGACCCACAAATAGGGTACCACCCAAACGCCAGCAAGTCCTTCCTAATTGTGAAGCCAGATTATTATGAACTGGCAATGGAGGTTTTCGGTGGAAGTGAGGTCAAACAAAGGATGGCCAAAGACACCTTGGCGCAGTAATCGGCACGACGGACTTCAAGACCGAGTACGTAACGGGAAAGGTGAATGAGTGGGTTAGGGAAATCCAAGCTCTGTTTGAGATTGCTAACACAGAGTCACATGCGGCTTTTGCGGCATTCACCCATGGAGTCAAGCATTGCTGGAACTACCTGATGCGCACTATCCCTGATATCGGACCCCTCCCCCACCCTCTGGAAGAAGCTATCAGTGTCAATTTCATTCCCAAATTAGTGAAGCAACCTCACTTAACCCCAGCAGAAGGATCACTCCTTGCACTACCACCGAGACTAGGAGGAATGGGATTGACCAATCCAGAGAAGATTGCTGCCACCGAACATCAAAACTCAGTTAAGCTCACGGCAGCTCTCATGGACCACATAATAGCTCAGAACGCAACAGAGGAGGTGGATACCAGTGAAGTAAACAAGATTCGAAGGTCCAGTACGACAGAACGACAGCACGGCCAAAGTGATAAGTTGCAGCAACTGTTGCTGAAAGTACCAGAGAATTTGAAAAAAAAGAAGTAGCTTTAGAGCAGGAGGTGGGAGCCTCGAACTGGTTAACTACGTTACCAATAAGGGCAAATGGTTTCACTCTCAAAAAAAAAGAATTTACAGATGCTAATGTTCTAAGGTATGGTAGGCCAGTAGAAGGTTTGCCCTCCCAATGCTTGTGTGGCACTTCCTATGACGTCGATCACGCCATGGTGTGCAAGAAAGGGGGCTTCATATGCATGAGGCATGACGAAGTAAGGATCTCACAGGAAATATGTTGAAGGAAATCTACCGTGATGTCAGGGATAGAAACGACCCTCCTTCCATTGGACGGTGAGAATTTCCTACATAGGACTTCAAACACATCCACCGAAGCCCGTCTTGACGTCAGTCCTCGACGATTGTGGACTCGGGGACAGCGAGCCTTCTTCGACATCAGGATTTTTTATCCCATGGCCGCATGTCACCGTAACCTAGCTCTCGATGCTGCACACAGGAGGAACGAGAACGACAAGATAAGGGCATACAGGGAGAGAATTCAGAACATTGATTAAGTGCAAGATGCTTCTACTCCAGACTCGCGGAGGTGCTATCCGAACAGAAGCATCAGCCCAGAAGTCATGTTACAGCCTTGATGAGATGTCGACTGTCCTTCTCTCTCCTTAGGTCGCCTCAAAGAGAGCTCAGGTTCTCAACTGGCTCAGCCATGTTAATATTGTTATTATTATCCACTTTGTATCTGTATTTTTCTGGCTAAATAAACTGTTACAATTCAATTCAATTGCTTTGCCTCAGGGAAACGAGAGCATCCGCCCCAAAGCCGGCAACAGTTGCAGATATTGACTATGAGGCAACACTCACTGATTGCCGCATAGATCTGCGACTCAACTAATTCAACACAGCTAGGATAGCTACTTTTGTATTAGGATATTTAATTTTAAGGTAATAAAATAGTGGCAAAGGTATGGCTATAGGGGAGGTTGGAGGCCAGTAGTAGCAGTTGTAGAAGTAAGATCTCTCACAGAGGAATTTTCCAGTGGTGTTCTGCCAATAAACAGAAAGACATTACAACAACTGAAGGAAAAACATCCCCCTGCAAGTGAAGAGGAAGGCATCAGGTTCAGGGGAGCCTATATCCCTCCTAATGCTATCATGTTCGAAAAAATAACAGGAGGGATGGTGTGGAAAAAAGCACTGAAAACTCAGGGAGGGGCTGGCCCTTTAGGCCTGGATGCAAACGGTTGGAGAGTTATCTTCAGCACTAGCAAGTTTGGTGCCGTAGCAAGTGATCTCTGCAATGCCATCGCCGCCCTTGCAAGAAAGCTAGCAAAAACGTGCTGCCACCACCTCCATACTCTGACGACCTGCTACCTCATTCACCTGGATAAGAATCCAGGAGGTAGGCCTATAGGAGTGGGGGAAGTGCTGAGGAGGATCATTGGAAAATGCGCAATGGAGGTGGTAAGTGATGATGTCAGGGCAGCTGCAGGGAACCTGCAAGTATGTGCTGGCTACCAGGCTGGAGGGGAAGCTGCCATTCACGCCATGAGAAAGATATTTGAGCAGCGTGATTGTGAGGCAATACGTCTGATCGACGCTTCCAACGCATTCAACATACTCAACCGCAAGGCTACACAACACAACATCAAGATCAAGTGACCAAGCTTTGCAATGTATGTTGAAAACACCTTTAGGAACGCATCAGACCTCTTTATAACAAGCTTCAAGGCCCTAAGAGGAGATACCATCATACAGTCAACTGAAGGAACAATGCAGGGGGACCCTGTCGCCATGGCACTGTACGCACTAGGCCTGTCTATGCTCCAATAAACAATAAAATATGAAACAACCGAGGTCAAGCAAGTGGCATACACTGATGACCTAACAGGAGCAGGAAAAGTGGAGGACATCAAAAAGTGGTGGGACCTGGTAACATCACGAGGTCCACAAATCGGGTACCATCCAAACGCCAGCAAGTCCTTCCTCATTGTGAAGCCAGAACACTATGAATGGGCAATGGAGGTGTTCCGGTGGAAGTGAGGTCAAAATAACAAAGGATGGCCAAAGACATCTAGGTGCGGCAATTGGCACGAAGGACTTCAAGATCGAGTACGTAACGGGAAAGGTGAATGAGTGGGTTCAGGAAATCCAAGCTCTGTCTGATATTGCTAAAACAGAGCCACATGCGGCTTTTGCGGCATTCACCCATGGAGTCAAGCAGTGCTGGAATTACTTGATGCGCTCTATCACTGACGATGGACCCCTCCTCCGCCCTCTGGAAGAAGCCACCAATGTCGCTTTTATCCCAACACTAGTGAAAAACCCTTACTTAACCCCAGCACAAAGGTCACTACTTGCACTACCACCGAGACTGGGAGGAATGGGATTAACTAATCCAATGGAGCTTGCCCATACAGAACATCAGAACACTGTCAAGCTCACGGCCGCTCTCACTGAGCACATAATAGATCAGAATGCAGCAAGTCAGGTAGATACCAACGAATTAAACAATATTCGACGGTCCATTACGACAAAGCGGCAGCACACCCAAAGTGATAAACTGCAACAACTGTTGCAACAAGTGTCAGAGAACGTGAAAAGAAAAGTAACTATAGCGCAGGAGGTGGGCGCCTCAAACTGGTTAACAACGTTACAAATAAGGGCAAAAGGCTTCATCCTTAATAAACAAGAATTCACAGATACCATTGCTCTAAGGTTTGCCCTCCCAATGCGTGTGCAGCTCATCTTATGACATCGACCACGCCATGGTGTGCAAGAAGGAGGGCTTCGTATGCATGAGGCATGACGAAGTAAGGGATCTAACAGCAAATCTACTTAGGGAAATCTGCACGACGTCATGGTGGAACCTCCACTCCTTCCATTGGACGGTGAGAACCTCCGTCACATCCAACGAAGCCCGTGTGGACGTCAGTGGTCGAGGTTTCGGGACGCGAACAGTGAACCTTTTTAGACATAAGGATTTCTTATCCCATGGCCGCATGTCACCGCAACCTAGTTCTCGATGCTGCACAGAGGAGGAACGAGAACGACAAGATTAGGGCATACGGGGAGAGAATTCAAAACGTTGATCAAGGCAGCTTCACTCCTCTGTTGTTCACAACCTCTTGCGGGATGGGACCAAGTACAAGATGCTTCTACGCCTTCTCTCTGCTTAGGTCTGCATTGCTTTGCCTCAGGGGAACGACAGCATGGGCCCCAAAGCCGACAACAGTCGCAGATATCGACTTTGAGGCAACACTCACTGAATGCCGCATAGATCTGCGGCTCAACTAACTGAACACAGCCAGGGTAGCTACTTATGTATTAGGATGGTTAATTTTAAGGTAATAAAATTGCGGCGAAGGTGTGGCTATTGGGGGAGGCTGGAAGCCACATAGTGGTAGTTGTAGTAGTAGTAGTGAGTATATATAACTGATATTACACCAGTGAGACCATATAAATAGTGGTTATTTGTGCCAAGGATATATAAACAAGTGTTTGGTGTGACAAATTCTTGTCCCTAGTGTATCATTCTGATGTGTGGATTGTCGCCCCTTAGGGGGGTAGCCTACGCACCCACGCGCGCACGTATGCCCCTGAGAGACACAGCAGTCCCTCATAAGAACCAGTATAATCTTGTGCCTGGGACCAAAGCAGATGTTCGGAGGCGGACGTAACTGTCGCCCAAGGTGCAGAACATTATGCCGGGTAACAGACAATGTTGTGTCTGTGCTAGCCAGTACCAAAATTGCACTAGCTGTGTTTGTGCGAGAAACAACCAACCATGTATGGCTTGCAGAAAGGGAAACAATTGCAGCAACCCTTATAACCCTCATGGCAGGGAACCGACACAGGAGGCCACAGTGGATATCGCCGGGACCCAGCCTCCCGATGATATCCTAAATGATAGCAGTGAGTCTACTCAACCTGAAATTGTAGTACGAATTAACGCTGAGCCAATAGCAGCAGATGTCCACGAGGTGAATGAGAGACAGCCACCACAGTGGAATGGCATGTCGGTGGAAAATGCGGACAAATGGGGTTAAAAAAAAATTACTCAGAAATTGTCAGCTGGTCGCCAGCAAACCTGTTCGAACCCCCCAAGGGTGCGACCACCAAAGAAATGATTCGGGAGATGATTAATCTCATAACTGAGTACACTCAAGACCGCTTCCTTGCCCCGTTAGCTCTTCATATACTGGCAACAATACCATATCCATTCTGTCAGAGGACACACACAAAGACTAAGCACAAAGAAAATGCAGCAGCAATGAAGAGAAGATTGACACTGTGGCAGAAGGGGGCCCTTGATGATCTCCTATGTGAAGCAAGAACACTGCAGGAGAGACTAAAATCTGCATGAGACGGAAAGCAAAACACCGATGATGCTGCAAGAAAGTTTGGAAACAAAATGCGTGTGGGAAAAGTGTCTTTGGCGGTAAGATCTCTCACAGAGGAATCCGCCGGTGGGGTCCTGACAATAAACAGAGACATTAAAACAACTGAAAGAAAAACATCCCTCTGCAAGTGATGATGAAGGCATCAGGTTTCAGGGTGCCTATATCCCACCAAATGCTGTCCTGTTCGAGAAAATTACAGGAGGGATGGTGTGGAATAAGCACTGAAGACTCAGGGAGGTGCCGGCCCTTCAGGTCTGGATGCAAACTGTTGGAGAGTCATCCTCAGCCCCGTAGCAAGAGATCTCTGCACGGCCATTGCCGTCCTTGCAAGAAAGCTGGCATCCTCATGCTGCCATCACCTTCATGCTCTGACGGCCTGCCGCCTCATTCCCCTGGATATGAATCCAGGATGTAGACCAATAGGGGTGGGGGAAGTTCTGAGGCGGATCATCGGAAAATGCACAGTGGAGATGGTAAAGGATGATGTCAGGGCAGCAGCAGGGACCCTTCAAGTTTGTGCTGGCCACCAGGCTGGAGGGAAAGCTGCCATTCACGCCATGAGAAGGACATTTGAGCAGCGTCATTGTGAGACCGTTCTCCTGGTGGACGCTTCAAACGCATTCAACATACTTAATCACAAGGCTGCACTGCACAACATCAAGATCAAGTGCCTAAGCTTTGCAACTTATGTTGAAAACATCTATTGGAATTCATCAGACCTCTATATAGTAAACAACAAGGCTCTAAGAGTTGATACTATCATATAGTCAATGCAGGGGGACCCTGTTGCAATTGCAATGTACGGAATAGGACTTTCCATGCTCCAACACACAATACAATTTGAAACAACCGAGGTCAAGCAAGTGGCGTACGCTGACGACCTTACAGGAGCAGGAAAGGTGAGGTCCAAATAACAAAGGATGGCCAAAGACACCTAGGCGCAGTAATCAGCACGACGGATTTCAAGACCGAGTACGAAACGGGAAAGGTAAATGAGTGGGATAGGGAAATCCAAGGTCTGTCTGATATTGGTAAAAAAATGCCACATGCAGCTTTTGCAGCATTCACCCATGGAGTCAAACAACGCTGGAACTACCTGATGCACACTATCCCTGATACCGGACCCCTCCTCCACCCACTGAAAGAAGCTATCAGCGTCAATTTCATTCCCAAATTAGTGAAACACCTTCTCTTAGCCCCTGCAGAAAGATCACTCCTTGCACTACCACCGAGACTGGGAGGAATGGGATTGACCAATCCAGAGGAGATTGCTGCCACCGAACATCAAAACTCAGGTAAGTTCACGGCAGCCCTCACGGACCACATAAAGGCTCAGAACGCAACAGGGGAGATGGATACTAGTGAAGTAAACAAGATTCGAAGGTCCAGTACGACAGAACGACAGCATAGCCAATGTGATAAGTTGCTGCAACTGTTACTGCAAGTACCAGAGAATTTGAAAAACACAAAGTAGCTAGAGAGCAGGATGTGGGCGCCTCGAACTGGTTAACTACGTTACCGATAAGGGCAAATGGATTCAGTCTCAATAAACAAGAATTTACTGATGCCAATGTTCTACAGTAAAGTAAGGTAGGCCAGTAGAAGGTTTACCCTACCAATGCGTGTGTGGCTCTCCCTATGACGTCGATCATGCCATGGTGTGTAAGAAAGGGGGCTTCATATGCATGAGGCATAACAAAGTAAGGGATCTCACAGCAAATATGTTGTAGGAAATCTGTCGTGATGTAAGGGTAAAACCGACCCTCCTTCCATTGGACGGTGAGAATTTCCAACAAAGGACATCAAACACACCCAACGAAGCCCGTGTTGACGTCAGTGCTCAAGGATTCTGGATGCAGGGACAGCGAGCCTTCTTCGACAACAGGAATTTTGATCCCATAACCGCATGTCACCATAACTTAGCTCTCGATGCTGCACACAGGAGGAACGAGAACGACAAGATAAGGGAACATGGGGAGAGAATTCAAAATGTTGATCAAGGCAGCTTCACTCCTCTGGTGTTCACAACCTCTGGTGGGATGGGATCAAGTGCAAGATGCTTCTACGCCTGACTCGCGGAGGTGCTATCCTGATAGAAGCAGCAGCCCAGAAGTATTTTACAGCCTGGATGAGATGTCGACTGTTCTTCTCTCTCCTTAGGTCTACTTTGCTCTGCCTCAGTAGGGTGTGTCATAGGAGGGAAGATCAGCTAAAACTAATGGCCCATCACTTTTTTGGTAGATTTTAGTATATATAAACAGAAAATAATTTCAGTTTCAATATTTTGCAACCTTTTGCTAGGTAAATTTTAGCGTGAAATGTATCGAAAATCTAACGTACAGCTGCATTAGTGCATTACAATTAAATAGTGAACATTGCTTTCTGACTTCATTCTTTAACAACCCAACTAACAATATTTTTTTCTGTTTCAAATTCTGATGCATTTATAAATTGATAATATTTGCGATGGCTGCTTGTGTCAGGACGAGGAACCAAAAATCCAGCCATCTCAGTCACTATCTTGGGTCTGGGAGAGAGCTCCTGAAGTCGGAGTTGCCTACATTGAGAGATGCTTTGAGATACGGTGTTTTAATCAGGCAAATCAGTGAAAAGAACCAAGAACTACACAAACAAAAGACATTGCCAGTGATATGACCAAAGCTGTCTTAGCTTTAGTACACTCTGGCTAACGCTCAGTTCAAGCCTCCAGTCTTAACAAGTCAGAAGAAGATTAGTGAGAGATTGCCCCAGCCAGTTGGGAAAAGGCCAAAGATATCTCTCTTGGGAGAGGAAAACTTGCAGTTAGGACAGCTTTGCCAAGCAACTGGACCAGTTATTTGACATAAATTACTTGCAAGTGCCCAATTGTTCTCTGTCCTAGTTTGCGGATGCGATCGTGACTGTAAATCCGGGGCCCACATCTCCTGTATTTGCAAGCGTGAACTGAAAGATTCCTGTGATCAGACTGGCATTTGTCCAAAGCACAGAGAGAGAAGACTGGCAGTATAAGGGGCTCTCATGATTTCTAGCCAAGATATTCCGGAGTCCAAGAGACAGGAGGCTGCCACAGAGAGACAGAAGAGGAGAAGAGTTGCCGAGGAAAAGAGACTTGAGAAGGCCCAGGGTGAGGTAAAAAAGGCCGATGATTGGAGTCAAGCTGATTAAGAGTTTAATGACTTCCCCATGGCTGATCCGAGTGCTGACCAGGAGAATGGTGACTTTGTCCCTAACCCAGAAAATAATGATCCCAAACCTTCCAGGCATAAGGTTCGAAATAGGAAAGATATCCCGAGCATAGCTCTGGCCAGCATGCGACACCACACTGGTCTCGAAGAAGCACAGGGCATAACAGCTGCCCCTGGATTGACGGTGGTTTGATAACTTTGATGATGTTCACCTGGTGATAGATCCATAACAAAGTAAAAAGGAGGCTCAGGGAAAACTTGTCAGTAACCTAGAAGAGGAGTTTGATAAGGGGATAAGAAAATGGAATCAATTGTTTGTTCTTTGATGGGAGAAAGGGATGACACAAAAAGTGCTCATGAAAGTTGGAGATTCTGACAAGTGGTTCCCTGCCATGGTGAAGGAGGAACACTACTCCTGCTGCAATGAACCAGGAGGGAAGTATTTGTGGCATTTCACTCCAGAGAAAGATGACATCAGGAAACCAGCTGAGATAGTGGCAGATAACATTGTGAACTGGCTCAGAGAGAGGAACGTAGACCAGACCCTGCAGGCCATTGGAGGGGACAGCACAAACACGAACACAGGGTGGCAAGGGGGGGGTCATACAGTGGATAGAGAGGAAGATTGGGAGGAAGCTGGGCTGGATTGTTTGTGACCTCCACACCAACGAGTTGCCACTCAGACATCTGATCCAGGAGCTGGATGGCAAGACTCTGCAACAGATGGTCTGGTCCTCTTGGCAAGATGCTGGACTCTGCCACTGAGTTAGAAATAAATGCGAGCTTTGAAAAAATCACAGTTGGCCCTCCACTCGTTGAGCTTGCACATACTGTCATTGACGACCTGAGTACTGACCAGTACTATGGTTACATGATTTGCAGTGCCATCAAAACTAGGGTCATGCCTGATAGACTTGCTTACCTGCAGATAGGTCCAGTCTCACATTCTAGGTGGCTCACAACGGCTCTCAGGTTCTGCAGAATTTGGGTCGCTCATCATAAACTAAAGACCAACTTCTAGCCTAGGGCTGTGTCCAATTCGTGAGTGTCTACTTGCCAGTGGTTCAACACCAAGGTCAAGTCATCGTTCTCCGAAGGTCAAGGCATGTTCTCTTCCAGCTTGAGCTCCTGAGAGTCAGCCAAGGAAGGTTGTTCAGATTGTGGAGCAGACTGTGAGGAATCTTCTGGTATGCTCTGTCCGAGGCAGTTCTGCAGACAATGCTCTGCAGTAAGGATGAGGAGGAGAAGAGTGGCAGTCAAAAGATCTTGGATATGAGGACTTATGAGAGGATCTGGGCATGACGAATCAAGTTGGTGACGGTGATTCCTTCAGGGTCAGAGAAAACTCCTAATGAAGTCAATCTAGGTGCCAAGACCCTCACTGATCATAGATCTGGATAACATCCAGAATGACAGTGAGCCCCTCTTACCACAGCCTCACCAATGTTCAAGTCAGAGCTTTCCTGGACAACCCCATGCATGTCCCTGCCTGGCCCTCGCACACCCAGAGTATAGAGCGTTGTGTAAAGCAAGTGAGCGAGGCCAGCAGTCACGTGTACAGCCAGGAGAGGAGGGAAGGCTACATCCGAGCTCAGGTGGTCAGCAGGGAGGTGATGAGTAGAAACAGAAGCAAGAAAGACATGTTCTCTATGGTGTGCAGCAACACTGGGTCGTAGTAGTAAAACCGGTTTTTCTATTTGATGATTTTGTTTTCTAAAGGAATATTAAATT
>NW_024729397.1:0-2361 GCF_018991925.1 Homarus americanus | reverse complement strand
TGCGGCATTTAACGTTGGTTTAACGCCATTTAACGTTAGTTTAACGGCATTTAACGTTGGTTTAACGCCATAACGTTAGTTTAACGCCATTTTACGTTACTTTAACGCCATTTAACGTTAGTTTACGTCATTTAACCTTAATTAAACGTCATTTAACGTTAGTTTAACCTCACCCATTTACCGTTAGCGCCATTTTAACGTTAGTTTAACGTTGCCATTAATTAAACGCCATTTAACGTTAGTTTAATGCCATTTAACGATAGTTTAACGCCATTTAACGTTAGTTTAACGCCATTTAACATTAGTTTAACGTCATTTATCGCTTAGTTTATCGCCATTTGTAGCTTAATTCTTTTTGCTAGTTTAACGCCATTTTACGTTATTCGTCATTTACGTTAATTTAACGCTATTTAACGTTGGTTAACGCCATTTAACGTTAGTTTAACGTTATTTAACGTAATTTAACGCCATTTACCGTTAGTTTAACGCCATTTAACGTTAGTTTAGCAATTTAACGTTGATTTAACGCCATTTATCGTTAGTTTAACGCCATTTAACGTTAGTTTAACGCCATTTAACGTTAGTTTAACGCCGTTTAACGTTAGTTTAACGCCATTTAACATTAGTTTAACGTCATTTTAACCTTAATTAAACGCCGATTTAACGTTAGTTTAACGCCATTTAACGTGGTTTAACGATATTTAACCTTAATTAAACGCCATTTAAGTTAGGTTTGTTGTTTAACGCCGTTTAACGTTAGTTTAACGCCATTTAACGTTAGTTTAACGCCATTTACGTTACTTTAACGCCATTTAACGTTAGTTTAGCGCCATTTAACGTTAGTTTAACGCCATTTTTTTTTTTAACGTTAGTTTAACGCCATTTAACATTAGTTTAACGTCATTTAACCTTAATTAAGCATTTAATTAAACGCCATTTAACGTTGGTTTAACGCCATTTAACGTTAGTTTAGCATATACCATTTAACGTTAGTTTAACGCCATCTAACCTTAATTTACGCCATTTACCGTTGGTTTAATGCCATTTTCACGTTAGTTTAACGTCATTTATTATTAAACGCCATTTAACGTTGGTTTAACGCCATTTAACGTTGGTTTTTAACGCCATTTATCTTTGATTTAACATTTACGTTAGTTTAACGCCATTTAACGTTAGTTTAACGTCATTTTAACGTTAATTTAACGCTGTTAACGTTAGTTTAACGCCATTTAACGTTAGTTTTAACGTCATTTAACGTTAATTTAACGCTATTTAACGTTAGTTTAACTCCATTAACGTTAGTTTAAGCATTTAACGTTAATTTAACGCTATTTAACGTTAGTTTAACGTCATTTAACGTTAGTTTAACCCATTTAACGTTAGTTAAACGCCATTTAACGTTGGTTTGCCATTTATAACGCATCTGGATAGTTTAACGCCATTTATTGAGTTTAGCGCCATTTAACTTTAGTTTAACGCCATTTAAATTTGGTTTAACGCCATTTAACGTTAGTTTAACGCCATTTATCGTTAGTTTAACGCCATTTAACGTTGTTTAACGCTTCTTTAACGTTAGTTTAACTTCATTTAACGTTGGTTTAACGCCATTTAACGATTGAATTCACCTTGCTAACGTTAGTTTAACGCCATTTATTTAACGTTATTTAACATTAATTAAACGCCATTTAACGTTAGTTTAACGCCATTTAACGTTAGTTTAACGCCATTTAACGTTAGTTTAACGTTTATTTACGGCTAACGTTAATTATATACCCATTTCGTTAGTTTAACGCCATTTAATTAACGTTAGTTTAACGCCATTTAACGTTAGTTTAACTTCATTGGCGGTTTAACGCTATTTAACGTTAGTTTAACTTATTTTAACGTTGGTTTAACGTCATTTAACGTTAGTTTAACGCCATTGTGATGCGTTTAACGCCATTTCGTTAGTTTAACGCCATTTAACGTTGGTTTAACGCCATTTAACGTTAGTTTAACGTTGGCTATATATTTAACGTTATGTTTTAACGCCATTTAACGTTAGTTTAACGCCATTCGGCGTGATTTAGTTTACGCCATTAACGTTAGTTTAACGCTTTTAACGTTAGTTTAACGCCATTTAACGTTAGTTTAACGCCATTTAACGTTAGTTTAACGCCATTTAACGTTAGTTTAACGCCATTTAACGTTAGTTTAACGCCATTTAACGTTTGTTTAACGCCATTTAACGTTTGGTTTAACGTTAGTTTACGTTATTTAACGTAATTAAACGCCGATTTAACGTTCTTGGTTTAACGCCATTTAACGTTAGTTTAACGCCATTTAACGTTGGTTAGCATTTAACATTGGTTTAATTCGCTT
>NW_024729396.1:5000-8948 GCF_018991925.1 Homarus americanus | reverse complement strand
TTGCTTGAACACACTGGCTCAATATACCAACTTCAGTGTCCCCTGTCCTCTTGATACGAGCTAAAATATAAAATAGTCACATTACAAAAACCCAGATCAATCAAGAAATGGGATCAATTCCACTACTGTATACCCAACAAAGTAAAATGACAAAATAAAAGACCTTTCATAAACCTTTGTACAAAGGATAACAGTATTGTACCAGTATCCCTTGGTATACGAAAATTCAATAATATGAATTTCCTATATTACTACCCCTCTTATATACAGTCAACCCTCGCTTTATGCGGTCCCACTTTACGCGTTTACGCGGGACCCTGCCGAACACATAATGCTCACTTTCCGCGGTGTGTGTACCCTTTTACGCGCAGGGCGGCGCGAGCAGGGAGCACACAAGGTCGCCCAGTCATCAAAACATTACCGAGTTCTTCACCCGCCACCCACCACAGCCGGCCCAAGATAGTGATAATGATAATGAGGATATGGACTTATATGGACTTTGAGGGGTTTGACAAAGAGGCCCTGCAAGCCTCTGTGGTGGATAGTGATACAATTGATACAAGTGAGGGCCAATAATCTCCCCTCTGCCTCGGAACCAACCCCCCATCCCCGTGTGCCCAGCCATCTTTTCTACTAATGTAAATGTTAAAGAACCTAATATTATTGATATTTCTCTTAATTATTAATTGTGTGTGCATACCATCATAAAATTAAGAAGTTATTTTTACTACAACATAGGTATTGTGTCTGAAAAAGTGGAGTTTGGGGGTCGGCCCGGTCTCTATTTCAATTAATCCCATATGTTATGTTGTTCACTTTACGCGTTTCTCACTTTACGCGGGCCGCCGTGGGTTCAATTGACCGCGTAAAGTGAGGGTTCACTGTATACGGATTTGGGTCCCGGCAAAAATTTAAATAGCGCACCCCTAGAGAATATTTATTTGTAAATACATAAGGTAGGAAAGTAACACAAGTAGGATAATGAGCTCACAAACTAGCATACAGTATACTGGAGATAGGCAAGTTATAAATCAGGAATTGGCATTCAATTAACAATTCATCAATACTGTATAGTACAGGTACCTGTACTTAGATCTTGCAGGGTTTTTGCCAAATGTTACTTGATATATTAAGTGCCATAAATTTTTGTCTGATAAGCAACAGACAGCTAGGGGTCAACCAAAAATGATGAGAGAGGCTGCTAGTGACCATGTATGGTAACTTTTAGAGCTGCCATCAGATATTCATAGCTATAGCATGCAATTGAGAAAAACAGTGATGGTGATAATAAAGATATCTTTATAATTATTTCATGTTCACATGCACATTTTAACCTTACTTTTTTTTATTTAATTAAGTTTTCATAATATAATATAAAAAAATTGTTTTAAGAAAATCTATTATCTACTCTGCTTGATAGAGACCAGAAATTAATGCTATGTCATATTCACCATAAAGATCACCTCCTCTTCCTAAGATAACTAATACCAATTGTAGGTTTGAGTATTCCTGCTTAAGCCTTGTAAAATCTTGCTCAGGACAGGGTGTCCGTACACCAAATGCAGCAACTGGCTCAGAAAATTTCATCCCTTTCTCATCAGCCATGTGAAGTAATTTGGTAATGAATGTCCTGCAAGTCAAAATATATGTTTAAAATAAGCACATAAGGTAGATATAAAAAAGGAACACGTGCGATACTTGCTTTACAAAATTCAAATGTTGGGTCCCTGGGATACACAACCCATGGAATTCAAGGGGTAACTATTAATTATCTGGGATCCAGCACAATATTGAAAAACAGAAGTAAGGTATAGACCCAGAAATCCAGTACCTTTGGGACCAAGACTGAACCACTTTTGAGGAATTTCCAGTTTACTGTGATATAAGCTTGTAGTGGATTTCTCCCGTACAAACGCTGTTTGTCGCTGAGTAGCCGACCCCGCGAATTCCCCAGTGTATGCCTCGTGGTCTAGGTCAACCAGCGCCGCCCACGGAGCGGAGGTCAACTATCTACCCACGCCTACCTCCGCTATAAAAGACCTGACCTCGTGGTGACCTGTCTCTTCTTCTAGCTACAGCCGCAGCAAGCAACACCACCTTCTCCGCCGCTGCCTGGCGGTCCTCGCTCCCGCCGGCGAGCATGGCGACCCACAAGCTGTCCTCCTCTGAGCATCCTCACCAACCAGCTCTCTCTACATCACGCTTGTAACCATGCTGCCTTCCCAGCACCAAGCTGCATTGTACATCCAATACAACATGTATACAGAGAGCACATTGTGAGTTTCTTTTCTCCATCCCATCCTGAGTGTGAACCCAAACAACTCGTACCCCACAAGCTCATCCAGGTTACCTCAGACCTACTGGTAGACTATGTCACATTTTGTTTCCACAAACTTGGTTGAATGTTTTGTTTTACCCCTTAAATAACAAAGTAAAGAAAACCCCCTGTTGTGTGCATACTTTAGATAAGGAAAAACATTAAATGTATCTAGTCAAATGCTGGGCAAGAGTAGTTCTGTGTGTAAGCTGCTGTAGTACCAAACACACTCAATCTAAGTGGAAATTGTAGTTTCTGATCTCCCTTAAGGGTTGCACTATAAATGAATCTTCTTGGATTACACCCACCGATAAAAGAAGATGAATACTGTACTTTGAATCTCAAAACTTACTCAGTACTTCGTTGGTCAACAAATCTTGGATTGTAATTCATCACCACCCATGTGTTTATATCTGCTCCTCTGTAAAATAATCTCCTCCTAGCATCCCATACTCCTTCTCTTGGTTGAACTGGTGCATCCATCAACAATTCAGGTGCAGGTAAAATTCTGCCTTCCATGTGTAATGGCTGATTCAAAGAAATATGAAAAAAATTTAATATATACAGTAAAGGTCCAATAGTCCAGCATCCAATGGTCCGGAAAGCCCACTGTTAATTTTACTGTACCATAAGAAATCATTGTTAAAAGATTGGTAGGCTTTACTGACAATAAATACCAGGAACATTATTACACTATCATATGTTGTTATACTTTTTAACTGCATATTACATCAATAATTTGACTTTAGTAGGTAGCTACCAAACAGGGAAGTACTACCACTTGGGAAGATATTGGAAGCATAATGTAATGTCTAATGGTAGACCCTGCTGCCATATGGCATCACAAAAATTGTGACCAAGTCCCAGGTTGCTGATCTGACTTTCTGCCTCATTTACACACAATTGCAGGGTCTCAATTGTTTCTCTTACTATTGACAACACAACATACATACAGTATATTGTTTCTCACTTTTGATCTTTTTTTTTCATTTTTGGATTTTTTATGGGTGTATATTATTAGTAGTAGTATTAGTGTTGTTATTATTATTATTGCTATCATTCTTATTTTATTATTTTATTTTTAACAGAGATGTAACCGATCGCCCAAGCAGCAAGCAAGCCGATCAGTGGTGAAGAGGATAAAAGTAAAAGTACACATCACAGAGTCCCCCTCCTGGGGAACACACACTTGCCCTACAGCCCTGACCTCCTGGGGGACACACACATACCCTACAGCCCTGACCTCCTGGGGGACACAAACATGCCCTACAGCCCTGACCTCCTGGGGGACACACACATGCCCTACAGCCCTGACCTCCCGGGGGACACACACACGCAAGCCCTACAGCCCTGACTTCATGGGGGTTACACATGCCTTACAGCCCTGACCTCCTGGGGTACACATACACAAGCCCTACAGCCATGATTTCCTGGAGGACACACATGCCTTACAGCCCTGACCTCCTGGGGTATGCACACAAACATACCGTACATCCCTGACCTCCTGGGGGATACAAACACGCCCTACTGAGTTGCCTTTGCAATTATGAAAAATGGCATGTGTGATCAGAAAGTTTAAAATGGTTATAGAAAAATAGTTACAGTAAGTCCTTGCTTAACGTTGGGGTTAC
>NW_024729395.1:0-7879 GCF_018991925.1 Homarus americanus | reverse complement strand
GCATACGTTTCGCCGCCGCGTCGTAGTGACGGTGTCATTCGTACCGAGATGCACGACGTAGTCGTCGACGACACGTCTGATTTTTGAGGAGTGACCGAGCAAATAGTAGTTGATGTGAGAGTGAACAGCTACAGCAATATACAATATATTGGTCTAAATGGGATCTGCCAAATATTATTGATACGTAAATGGTATCGGTTTAACGTCAAAATAAGATTTTAATCGGCGTGGCGGGTAACCCGTCGCGATACCCGAGGGTTCGCTCGCCCCATTCTGCCGAGTTATTCGAGCGTCGCGCGTACCCTCGTCGCGAAGGCTAACGATAGCACCTCTCGCCCCGTCGTGTCTTTCCGATAATTCCTCGGTTCATTTGACGTAAGATCCCAGTAATGAACGGCATGGCGTCGGCGTCCATCTACGACACGCAATCCGAATTCGCGTGACGTGCGATGCGAATCCTCGGAGGATTTGCATCTCTCAAAAACGTATACGGTCGTGCGCCGGTTAACGTCCGATAGCACATACAGACGGCCCTTAACATTCGCGGGAGTTAGGTAACAGAGATACCCGTGAATGTTAAAAATCCGTGTACTATTGCTGCCCCCCCCCCTAAAAAATCCCTGGCCCCCCATGTCCTTATTTATCGTATATACCTGTGTGTAGTTCTAGTTTTTAAGACCAAATTATTTTGCAAAAATTGGGGGTCGACCTTTAAACGGGTAATAGTTTCGTTAGGTTGAAAAATATTTTCCAGTAACTACCAGTAAACAATGGAAACGATGCACCAACACACCACCAGCTGTGAGTGTCGGTACAGTTGCCAGGGCAGATCTCTTGCGAGCCCAAAGTAGCCAAATCCATGGTATGGTAGCACAGGACGATGTAAAACAAAGTATTCATTTATTAAAGTTAATTTATAGATACTGGACATAAATTTTTGTTCGTTACATTTGAAACATCAATCTTTGTTAATTAAATTTGAAACAAGAGAAAACTACGATACTGGATTTTCATTAAAATATTACATCACAAGTATATTTTACCTTAACTGTGACTGAATGAATATATTCTCGGAAATAAATATGGAAATGTAATATTTTTGCTGGAATGACGTACATATTATAGTGGGAAGTGGGATAAAATCATGACGAAAGACTTTCTCTTTCTTTCGTTGTTCAAAAGATGTTACCGTAATCGCTTTTCGAATGGTTTTCAGTTAAAAAACTGTTGTACTCGTATTGTATTACAATAATATTCTATCCTATCATTAGCCTTATAATCCCACAACTGAAAACCATTCGAAAAGCGATTACGGTAACATCTTTTGAGCGAAAGAAAGCGAGTCATTGCTTTCGTCACTTTCCACTATAATACGTACGTCATTTCAGCAAAATATTACATTTCCATGTTCTCAGAAATAAATGGTACTTTTGCTGAAAGGTAATACAGTATTTAACATTAAAAATGCAAAATAGCTATAAAAACAATTAATACACCAATGTACTGGCTGGCATCTCCACTGCCCCTGCCCCGCCCAGCCACCACCTCCCCGCCTATCCTCCGCCTCCACATCGCCACTACTGTTGTATTACAATAATATTCTATCCTAATTGACTTGAATACTTCGATACCATATTTCTGAATATTTTCATCAAAATTCATCCAAATCATTTTCCTTTTCATCGTCTGCAGCACCAAACAGCTTCTCCCAGTCCTCTCCTTGAACAGGGCTAGAGGGTACGTGTTTTTCGAATCGTTTTCAGTTAAAAAACTGTTACATCACACGTATATTTTACCTAAACTGCGCCTGAATGAATATATTCTCGGAAATAAATAGTAGTTTTGCTGAAACGTGATGTATTTCAATGAAAAATAGGATAAAATACATGACAAAAACAAAAGACTTTACCTAAGCTTTCGCTTTTTTAATAGTTTCGTTATAATGAATATTTTGCTGAAATGACGAAGTATTATGCGGGAATGTGGGACAAAATCAAGATCAAAACAATGACTTTTCGCTTTCGTTCAAAAGATGTTACCGAATCGCTTGAATGGTTGTTAAAAACTGTTAGACATAATAATATTCTATCCTAATTCACTTCAGGATGCAAACAGTATTTTAACTGAAAATCATTCGAAAAGCGATTACGGTAAAATCTTTTGAACAACGAAAGAAAGTGAAAGTCATTGTTTTCGTCATGATTTTATCCCACTTTCCACTGTAATACGTATGTCATTTCAGCAAAAATATTACATTTCCATATTTATTTCTGAGAATATATTCATTCAGTCACAGTTAAGGTAAAATATACTTGTGATGTAATATTTTAATGAAAATACCCGGTATTTAGAAATACGGTATCGTAGTTTTCTTTTGTTTCAAATTTAATTAACAAAGATTGATGTTTCAAATGTAATGAACAAAAATTTATGTATCTATAAATAAACTTTAAAAAATGAATACTTTATGTTTTACATCGTCCTGTGCTACCATACCATGCATTTGGCTACTTTGGGCTTGCTATGATGACGCAAGAGATCTGCCCTGGCAATTGTACCGACACTCACAGCTGGTGGTGCGTCGTTTCCATTGTTTACTGGTAGTTACTGGTAAATATTTTACAACCTACCGAAGCTATTACCCGTTAAGAGGTCGACCCCCAATTTTTTGCCAAAAAATTTGGTCTTAAAAACTCGAACTACACACAGGTATATACGGTAAATGAGGACATGGGGGGCCAGGGGTGTTTTTAGGGGAGGGCAGCAAAAATACATGGATTCTTAACATTCACGGGTATCTCTGTTACCTAACCCCCGTGTATGTTAAGGGCCGACTGTATATCAACAATATTAGTTAAATCAATAGTTTTATAGTACTTTATAGAGAATACTTGTAATTGTTAAGTACTGTAATGAGGTAACAGTCTTTGTAAGGGGCTGATTTCAGTTGACCCAAAGAAAACCTCTGCTACAACTAAACTAGCGTCCTGGAAGACGCTCGGTAATTTTCAAGGTATACAGTTTTACCCCGCCTAACGCGGTTTCACTTAACGCGTTTTCGCATATACGCGGTGCCTTGCCAAAGCTGAACTTTCACTTAACGCGGATTTTTTCAACATATACGCGGTGAGTGTCCGAGACGCTATTTTTAGATTTGCCCCACCCGCCACCCTGCCTGACTGCCTGTTTTAGCTCATAAAATTCATACAAATTACCAGGCCAGAATATAATTTACATTGCTGGAATTCTTATAATTTGGTGATCATTTTTAATATAAACATCATATATTTTGCTTTAAACTTACAATTTTTAGATAAAAATTTTTCTCTAGGTAACTATGGTATCTTTTGTCCAAATTATATGACATTTATATTCAAAATATTCCTGGTCTTACAAGGAATCCAGCAATGTCAATTATATTATCCTAACTTTAGTTTGAGGTATTATTTATTAAAATTTAGTGGTTATCCCACACATCTCCTTGGGACGGTTGGTGGGGGGTGGGGGGGAGGGAGGGACCGACCGACCGACCATCTGTTACCCCGTGAAGAATTATTATTTTTTTTATTAACTGAAGATATTTGTTTTAGCTCATAAAATTCATACAAATTACCCGGTCAGAATATAATTTACATTGCTGGAATTCTTATAATTTGGTGATCATTTTGAATATAAACATCATATATTTTGCTTTAAACTTACAATTTTTAGATAAAAATTTTTCTCTAGGTAACTATGGTATCTTTTGTGCAAAATATATGACATTTATATTCAAAATATTCCTGGTCTTACAAGGAATCCAGCAATGTCAATTATATTATCCTAACTTTAATCTGAGGTATTATTTAATACTAAATGTTAAAAACTCTGGAAGGGAGGATTGGTGGGGGGTGGGGGGAAGGGTTGGGACTGACCGCGCGGTTGGAAGAGGGGGGGAGGCAAGGTGGGGTACTTTGATTGACAGATAGTGTCGTGAAGATTATTTTTTTATTATTAACTGAAGATATTTGTTTTAGCTCATAAAATTCATACAAATTACCCGGTCAGAATATAATTTACATTGCTGGAATTCTTATAATTTGGTGATCATTTTGAATATAAACATCATATATTTTGCTTTAAACTTACAATTTTTAGATAAAAATTTTTCTCTAGGTAACTATGGTATCTTTTGTCCAAATTATATGACATTTTTATTCAAAATATTCCTGGTCTTACAAGGAATCCAGCAATGTCAATTATATTTTCCTAACTTTAGTTTGAGGTTATCCCACACATCTCCTTGGGACGGTTGGTGGGGGGTGGGGGGGGGAGGGAGGGACCGACCGACCATCTGTTAGCCGGCTGTGTAGTGTGAGAGGGGGAGGGAGTTGAGTCCATTATTTGAATGGACATTAACTTGGCGACTGTATTTCTCTATTTCTCTTAAGTATTAATTGTGTGCATGTACCATCATAAAATTAAGATGTTATTTTTACTACAACATAGGTATGTGCCTTCAAAAAGTGGAGTTTGGGGGTCGGGCCGGTTTCTATTGGAATTAATCCCATATGTTCTGTTGTTCACTTAACGCGGATTTCACTTAACACGGGACCCTCTGGGTTCTATTGACCGCGTTAAGTGGGGTACAACTGTGTATATATATATATAACAAAAAATAAATGTTAAATGAATTATTTATGGTGCATTAGGGTACTGGTCACTTCAGACACAAAGACGGGCTATAAATAGCCTTCTTTATCTCCCCTCCATCTCACCCTGAGCCAGAGGGAAGGGTCTTGGTAAATAACATTTGTTTGCTTATTTTCCATTTACTTGAAATAGATTTACCGAATTATTTGTTTATTTATTTAAAAGTCATTTACTGAATATTCTATGTAAAAAATAAATTTTAAATTAATTATTTATAGGAGATAAGTATTATGATCAGTAAATATATGGTATTACTGGCCACTTCAGACACAAAGACGGGATAAAAATAGCCCATCTCCCCCTCTTCTTACAGCTGCCAATGGGAAGCGTCTTGGTAATTAAATTTGATGTTTATTTTCATTGTTTGTCTAATTTATCATGTATCAAAGTAATATTACTAAAAATTGTGTAGGTAGTAGGCAGCTACCAAACAGGTAGATACTACCGCCTGGGAAGATATTGGAAGCATAATGTGTTGTCTAATGGTAGACCCTGCTGCCATATGGCATCACGAAAATTGTGACCAAGTCCCAGGTTCAGCGCTGACCTGACTTTCTGCCTCATTTACACACAATTGCAGTTTCAATTGTTCCTCTAACTTTGACAACACAACATACATACAGTATATTATTTCTCACTTTTGATCTTTTTTTTAATTTTTGTATTTATTTATGGTTAGTTACTTAAAATAAGGCCAATTCACTTCAAGTAATGGCATCAAATGTTACCAGCTGGTGTAGTGTAAACACTAGTGACGTCACTTAAGCGTCTGTATTTAACTGTCAGTAGTTTCAAGAATTAATGCAGTCATTTACTGAATATTCCTTGTAAAAAAATAAATTTTAAATTAATTATTTATAGGAGAAGTATTATTATCAGTAAATATACCGATATGCATTACTGACCACCTCCACGGCTAAAAATAGCCCAATCTCGCGGTCACTTTTCCTTTCTTGTCTCCTCACTGGCAAATGGGGGGGGCGTGGGGAGGGGTGTGTGATGATAGCTGTGTTTATTACAGGGGTATATTTTTCTTTTACGGTATGTTAGACAGGTTTATAATACATTTTTATTATTTTAATATACCGGTAATCTTAATTTGAATCCAGCTTGCCAAACGTAAGTTTCAGTATAAAATAATTAGTGGTAGGACCTTGTGAGTGGCTTACGATGTTTCCACCACCAGTCTTGACACACTAAACCACAATATTTAAGAGGTAAGAATTTTATATTTGGCGATTAAGACGACCCCTTAACTTTGGGCAGATTTTTTTATGTTCAAATTCCGTCTTATAAGCTGAGATATACGGTATCTGTCAATCAAAGTACCCCAACTTGCCTCCCCCCCTCTTCCAACCGCGCCAGATGGTCGGTCGGTCGATCCCAATTCCTCCCCCCCACCCCCCACCTTCCCTCCCTACCAGAGAAATGTTGGGTGAAAAAACTAGATTTTAACTTTTAGTAATAAATAATACCTCAGACTAAACTTAGGATAATATAATTGACATTTCTGGATTCCTTGCAGGTCAGGAAATATTTTGAATGTAAACGTCATATATTTTGCACTAAAGATAAAATACTTGCTTTGTGTAAACCAAATTATTACATTGGATCTAAAATTTGTATGTCTAATGCAAAATCCATGATGTTTATATTCAAAATGATCATCATATTGTAAGAATTCCAGCAATGTAAATTATATTCTGGCCGGGTAATTTGTATGAATTTTATGAGCTAAATAAAAAATAAAAAATATATACTTCACCGCGCATATATGAGTAGATGCACCGCGGAAAGTGAAAGTCCGGTTCTGGCAAGGTACTGCGTAAATGAGAAATCGCGGAAAGTGAAACCGTGTAAAGCGGGGTAATACTATGTAAGCGTCATATATTTTGCTGAAGATATAAAAAATGTAGTACATTAGTGTACAATACTGTAGTACATTTTTTAAGTTTTTCAACTGTATTTTTGGGTAGATTTACATATATTTCTTCATTTATTTTCATCCATTTATATGCATACACCATACTAAAAGAAACGTAAAATAAATTAGTGCAAAGCTGGAGTGCACATGTACTAATTTGATTACGGTACTAAATTTGTTATGTCTAATGTGAATTACAACATGTTTATATTCAAATAAATCAGTATCTTACAAGAATCCCAGCTATGTTAATTATATTTTCCTAGTTCATATCACTGGCATTTTAAAATGAGAGAAGCTTAGTAGGACTGTTAAATAAACACACAGAGACCTTCGCCTCAAACTTATCACCTCAACCCCCCCACCACGCCCCCCCCCAGCCCCTCGCTGGGTGGTGGAGCCGTCAGTCCCCCCCCCCCCTCCAGCCAGGCTTTCAGGCTTACAGTTTTTATCTTATATAATATCTCAGACTAAAGTTAGGAGATTATAATTTGCATTGCTGGAATCCTTGCAAGGCAGCCAATAATATGAATATAAACGTCATATATTTTGCTCAAGAGATAAAAATTGTTGTACATTAGTGTACAGTACTGTAGTACATTTTATAAAAAAGTTTTCAACTGTATTTTTGGGTAGATTTACATAGATTTCTTCATTTATTTTCATCCATTTACATGCACACACCATACTAAAAGAAACGTAATAGAAATAAATGACCTTAGTGCAAAGCTGGAGTGCACATGTACTAATTTGATTACGGTACTAAAATTGTTTTGTCTAGTGCAAATTATAGCATGTTTATATTCAAATTAATCAGTATGTTACAAGAATCCCAGCTATGTTAATTACATTCACCCAGGTCATTTCACTGGCTTTTTATAAGAGAGAAGCTTAGTCACCTAAGAACTGATAAATATACACACGTTAGACCTGGGCCTGTGCCAACTGTCAAACGTACTACCTCCCCTCCCCCCACGCCCCCTCGCTCGCTCCCACCCTCTCCCCCATCTGCTCGGCGTTGCTGGAATCCTTGTAAAACAGTGAATAATTTTAATATAAACGTCATGTATTTTGCACAAGAGATAAAAATTAATCACCTGTATCACATTACAGTAGTGATTTAACAGTAAAAGTGTATATGTACGTATATAGTATTCCACATACACATAAGTATAAATAAAAAGTTTATGTGATGATCGGACAACGTCCATTTCGGTTAACGTCACGTTTCCAAGAACGTATCTAGGATGTTAACCGGCGCAT
>NW_024729394.1:0-16903 GCF_018991925.1 Homarus americanus | reverse complement strand
CGCATCAGGTAGTTCCAGCGATGCTTGACTTCATGGGTGAATGCCGCAAAAGCCGCATGTGGCTCTGTGTTAGCAATCTCAGACAGAGCTTGGATTTTCCTAACCTACTCATTTACCTTTTCCGTTACGTACTCGGTCTTGAAGTCAGTCGTGCCAATTACTGCGCCTAGGTGTCTTTGGCCATCCTTTGTTAATTTGACCTAACTGCCACCGAACACCTCCATTGCCCGTTCATAATGTTCTGGCTTCACAGTGAGGAAGGACTTGCAGGCGTTTGGGTGGTACCCTATTTATGGACCACGTGATGTTACCAGGTCCCACCATTTTTTAATGTCCTCCAATTTTCCTACTCTTGTAAGGTCATCAGCGTACGCCACTAGCTTGACCTCAGTTGCTTAAATTTTTATTGTGTGTTGGATCACGGATAGGCCCATTGCATACATTGCCATTGCAACAGGGTTCTCCTACGTTGTTCCCTCGGTTGACTGTAAGATGGTATCGCCTCTTAGAGCCTTGTTGTTTACTATATAGAGGTCTGATGGATTCCTATAGGTGTTTTCAACATACATTGCAAAGCTTGGACACTTGATCTTGATGTTGTGCAGTGCGGCCTTGCGGCTAAGTATGTTGAATGCGTTTGAAGCGTCCACCAAGAGAACGGCCTCACAATCACGCTGGTGAATATCGTTCTCATGGCGTGAATGGCAGCTTCCCCTCCCGCTTGGTGGCCAGCACAAACTTGCAGGTTCCCTGCTGCTGCCCTGACATCGTCCTTTACCACCTCCATTATGCATTTCCGATGATCCGCCTCAGCACTTTCCCCATCCCTATAGGCCTACATTCTGGATTCTTATCCAGGGGGATGAGACGGAAGGCCGTCAGAGCATGGAGGTGATGGCAGCACGAGGATGCCAACATTCTTGCAAGGACGGCAATGGCAGTGCAGAGATCACTTGCTACGGGGCCAAACTTGTTATTACTATTACTACTTTTTTTTAATACATTGTGGCTTCAAGACACCCCCAGTAACCACACCTTCACCGCCCTTTTATTACCTTAATATTATATATCTTAATACAAAAGTACCTACTCTTAGTTCAGCCACATATCTATGCAGCATTAAGTGACTGTTGCCTCATAGTCAAGATCTGGGACCGTTGTCGGCTTTGGGGCCGACGATCTCCTTCCCCTTAGGCAAAGTAAAGCAGACCTAAGCTAAGAGAAGGACAGTCGACATCTCAACCAGGCTGCAACCTGGCTTCTGGGCTGCTGCTTTTGCTCACACAACACCTCCACCAGTCTTGCGTAGAAGCATCTTGCACTTGGTCCCATCCTGCCTGAGGTTGTGAACACCAGAGGAGTGAAGCTGCCTTGATGAGCATTTTGAATTTTCTCTGCTATTCATGTCATTCTCGTTCCTCTTGTGTGCAGCCTTGAGATATAGTTGACGGTGAAATGCGACCATGGGGTCAAATATTTTGACATAGGAGAAGGGTCGCTGTCCCATATCCAGAATCCTCAATCGCTGATGGCAGCAAGAGGTTGCTAACTTTTTTGTAAGGGTGGCGGTGCCATTGCAGAGATCACTTGTTGCTTCGCCCAACTCGTTAGTGCTGAGGAAGACTCTCCACCTGTCTACATCTAGGCTTGAAGGGCCTGTATCTCCCTGTGTCTTCAATGCTTTTTTCCACACCATCCCTCCTGTTATCTTCTTGAGCATGAGAGCGCTTGAAAGGATATAGGCACCCTGGAACCTGATGCTTTTCTCTTCACTTACCAGGGGATGTTTTTCCTTCAATTGCTGTAAGATCTCTCTGTTTATTGGCAGCATACCACCGGAAGATTTCTCTGAGAGAGATCTTACAGCCGAAGACACTTTTCCCACACGCATCTTGTTACTGAGCCTTCTGGCGACATCCTCAGTAACTTGCTTTCCATATCCGATGAATTTTAGTCTCTGCTGCAGTGTTCTTGTCTTGTGTACTGTAGATCATCAAGAACCCTGTTCTGCCACATTGTCTGTCTTCTCTTCATTGCTGCCACATTTCCTTGCACTTACTCCTTGTGTGAGTTCTCTGGCAGAATAGAGGAGGTATTATTGCTAGTATTAGAAGAGCTAATAGGGCCAGAGAGCTGTCGTGAGTGTAATTGAGTATGAGGCGAGTCATCTCCCTGGTCATTTCTTTGGTAGGCTTTTTGACCCACTTCTATCTTCTCCATGCATTCCTGTTATTATATTTTTCTCTCTTCTCCTTTTACATGTACAGTCAGCCACAGGAATAAGTATACTGTACACACTGTAGCTGTAAGGTCCGAAAATGATCTGGTAACGTTGAAACTGCGCATCTAGACGCATGAAGAGAAGGAGAAGAGAAGGAGAAGAAGAGAGACTGAAGCATTATTATCCTTAAGAGGCGAGGAAAGGAGATGGGAGTGAGGGATAGTGAGAGGTGGAGGTATGAATGGAGGGATGGAAGGACAGAATAAGAATGGTATAGAAGGATAGTAGAGAAGGATATTAGAGAAGGAGACAAAGGAAGGACAGCGATAAGAAAGCAAAAATCAGAACAAGTATTTGGATGATAACATGTAGAAATTAGTCGGTTAAATGTAGGTAAAAAGAGTAAGAATAATGAGATAAAACATAAAGAAGAGAGAGACACTTATTATAACAACCACGACCATGATTATAACAACCACGACCATGATTATAACAACCACGACCATGATTATAACATCTACGACTATGATTATAACAACCACGACCATGATTATAACATCCACGACTATGATTATAACAACCACGACCATGATTATAACAACCACGACCATGATTATAACAACCACGACTATGATTATAACAACCACGACCAACCACGACCATGATTATAACGACGACCATGATTATAACATCCACGACCATGATTATAAGAGCCAATGACCATATCATAAATTAAACCAAGACTGTTAAGGATTATAACAACCACGACCAAGATTATAATAACCACGACCATGATTATAACAACCACGACCATGATTATAAATATCCACGACTATGATTATAATAACCACGACCATGATTATAACAACCACGACCATGATTATAACAACCACGACCATGATTATAACATCCACGACCATGATTATAAGAGCCACGACTATCATTACAACAACCAAGACTATGATTATAACAACCAGGACCATGATTATAACAACCACGACCATGATTATAACAACCTCGACTATGATCATAACCACGACAATGATCATAACAACTACGACTCTGATTATAACAACCACGTCTGTGATTATAACACCCACGACCATGATTATAACAACTACGACCATGATCATAACCACGATTATGATTATAACAACCACGACTATGATTGTAACAACCACGACCATGATTATAACAACCACGACTATGATTATAACAACCACGACTATGAGTATAACAACCACGACCATGATTATAACAACCACGACTATGATTATAACAACCACGACCATGATTATAACAACCACGACTGTGACTATAACAACCACGACCATGATTATAACAACCACGATCATGATTATAACAACCACGACCATGATTATAACATCCACGACCATGATTATAAGAGCCACGACTATCATTACAACAACCAAGACTATGATTATAACAACCATTTAATTCACAGATTATAAATAACCACGACCATGATTATAATAACTCGCTTAATTATGATCATAACCACGACAATGATCATAACAACTACGACTCTGATTATAACAACCACGTCTGTGATTATAACACCCACGACCATGATTATAACAACTACGACCATGATCATAACCACGATTATGATTATAACAACCACGACTATGATTGTAACAACCACGACCATGATTATAACAACCACGACTATGATTATAACAACCACGACTATGAGTATAACAACCACGACCATGATTATAACCACGACTATGATTATAACAACCACGACCATGATTATAAGAGCCACGACTATCATTACAACAACCAAGACTCTGATTATAACAACCACGACCATGATTATAATGTCCACGACTATGATTACAATATAAATTACGACCATGATTATAAATAACCACGACTCAAGAGACGGTAATAACCACGACCATGATTATAACATCCACGACCATGATTATAAGAGCCACGACTATCAACATAAATAACCAAGACTAGATTATACCAACCACGACCATGATTATAAACAACCACGACCATACAGAAGAACCTCAATTTTATAGATCATAACTACGACAATGAGATCATAAATAAATTAGACTTGATTATAACAACCACGTCTTGATTATAATAATCTACCTACCATGATTATACTATTCATAATTCAAAGGATCATAACTTAATATTGCGATTATATCAACCACGACTATGATTGTAAATAACCACGACCATGATTATAACAACCACGACCATCATTATGACAACCACGACCATGATTATAACAACCACGACTATGATTGTAACAACCACGACTATGATCATGACCACGAATATGATTATAACAACCGCGACCATGATTATAAAGACCACGACTATGACTAAAACAACCACGACTATGATTATAACAACCACGACCATGATTATAACAACCACGACCATGATTATACAAACTTACGACCATGATTATGTGCCTACTATGATTGTAACAACTACTGTGACCATGATTAAAAACATCCACGACCAAGTGATTATAAGAGCACACCATTGTTACAACAACCAAGATTCATGATTATAAATAATCCAGGACCATGATTATAATAAACCACGACCATGATTATAACAACTCGACTAGATCGCAACTACGACAATGATCACGTAACAACTACGACTCCATTATAAATAACCATCACCAGATTATAACACCCACGACCATGATTATAAAAACTACGACCATGATCATAACCACGACCATGATTATAACAATCACGACTATGATTGTAACAAGCACGACCATGATTATAAAACCACGACAATGATTATAACAACCACGACTATTACAACAACCACGACCATGATTATAATAACCACGACCAAGATTATAACAACCATGATTATAACAACCACGACTGTGACTATAAACCACGAGTATGATTATAACACCCACTACCATGATTATAACAACTACGGCCATGATCATAACCACGACCATGATTATAACAACCAGGACTATGATTATAACAACCACGACCATGATTGTAACACCCACGACCATGATTATAACAACCAGAAATATGATTATAACACCCCACGACCATGATTATAACAACCACGACTATGATTATAACAACCACGACCATGGTTATAACCACCACGACCATGATTATAACAACCACGACCATGATTATCTCATATACTATAGGAATAGCCGTGTGTCTGTGTGTGAGTCTGTTCTGGGCAGCCGAAACGGCACAATCGTTTTTCATCAAACTTGATGGAAAAATCGCAAAAAAATTCGTATAGAGGAACAAAACCTGGTCCCATGTCGATGGTTTCTTTAGGAAGGCATTAATTAACCATTTTATTTACACTGGAAAACGATGTCGCCGTATGCTGTCATCCTTCCGGTGGTTGCGAGCTAGCCAAGCAGGAGCGTTCGAACTTTCACGCTTTGGTAAACTGTACAACCGGACTCGCCACCGGGCACGAAGGGCCCAAGATCACTTGTCTGACACTATGAGTTAAAAAATAATCATAACAGTAACTCTCCCAGCTTCTCCTGCTGACTCTCACTGGTACACCAAATAATTAATCTATGGTTTTTTATGTTTATGAAATTATGATTTTATATTTTTTTTGCACATTCTGTAATTAGGATTGTGTGTGCATGCAACTGAATAAAAAAATATATATGAAGAAATACAAGGTTTATATACACAAAACTACAAGTCGAAATAACCATAACATAACCCCTTCACCAGCCTGGTAGGAAGAGCACCAGGGGGATGTGGCCGCCCCAGCTGACTCCAGGGGGCACGGCATTTGAATTTTTGCCGGACCCAAATTCGCATAAGCGGGGGGAAGCTTTCGTAAAACGAAAAAGAAGATGTAATTTAAGAAATTCACATAAGCAAATATATATATATATATATATATATATATATATATATATATATATATATATATATATATATATATATATATATATATATATATATATATATATATATATATATATATATATATATATATATATATATATATATATATATATATATATATATATATATATATATATATATATATATATATATATATATCATGTGAATCCACAATGAAAACGTGGATAAGATAAATCTTGATAAAATCACACAACAACCAAGACTATGATTATAACAACCACGACCATGATTATAACAACCACGACCATGATTATAACAACCACGACTATGATTATAACAACCACGACTCCGTTGTTTCCATTTTCCCGTGTGATTTTATCGATATATATATATATATATATATAGATGGCTATCTTATCTCAACATCTTAAGACTGAATCTGCCAATGTCTAATAGAAAATAACATTTGCATATATGTGGGTTACATACATTTGTTATATAATTACAGCACCCACGGTAATTAAACTATGAGCAAGTGTCTAGTAAAAGCTGTGTAGTAAATAATGACGCCAGTGACACTCTGTCACGATTATCACGTAACCTTACTGTCTTTTATATGACCCCTGCACACCACTATCTAGTTGAGGTCAACAAATAACCTGCCGGTTACTCATAGATGACCCAGGTACCTCACATTGATCACTAGTGTTTCTCTCCTAAGGTAAGCTAACCTGTTTCAATCAGCGTTGTCAATCCTTCCACTCCGTGTGGTGTGAACCCCGGGAGAATCGACCCTTGAATCCAAAGCATTCACGAGAGAGGCGAGAGAGGGAAGCCGGTGTTTGAGTGGGTGGCGGGATAATACAGATGTTGAGGAGTGTCAGAGTGTAGGGGAGCTGGAGGGGTGGGAGATAGTTAAGAGGTTACCTGTGCAGTTACAACACAGGATATATTATGGATGGATATAAATACGTAGGACAAAACACAAATGATGAGTAAAATGTATTACCGCACAATATGGTGGTACTCCCAGCTTATGCTACAGCTCTGAACAATACTATGCATATTTACTGTCCAGAATTTTCGAAATAATAGGCCACTGTGATACAGAGAAATCCCCTCCCCTCAAGTCCCACACACATTCATTGGTCATGCTGTACAGGTATTCCACTATGTCCTTCCCTCCTCCTGCAGAAACCTAAGCAACTTTCATTTACTCCAGGGGTGATGGAGGGGATGTGCTGGGGCCTCCACATATGGTGTCCGTTTACGACGGGGTTGCATTTATGACCCAATGAATAACGGATGCATACCCCAGGAAGTTGTCATACACAATTATTTTAAATAACAATACCATGAAATTGCACATCAGTGTGCGGGAGTTTCACGTGTATTTCGCGTTTTTATTTATTTTTATTTTTTTTCAATACAGATTTCTATCTATCTGTTGTCTACTGAACGGTGAGGTGAGGGAGAAGGGGGTAGAGGGGTTATCAGGTAAGGGCACAGGTTAGGGCACAGGTACACCGTGCTTAATAAGCAATCCTTATTAATAAATACAGATACTTTGTAATTCGTGGTGTTGCTTAAATTAGGAAACACCAATAACACCTTATTGTTTACTGTTCTATGTGGACATACAACACTGCTTGTTAACATTCGTCAATACCTACATGGGGCATGACGATATGTGCCGTTGTATGGGTAGCAACATTATTTGTATGAGTTTGCTGTGTGTTAAAATACAGTATTATATCATCTGATAGATTAAATGAGATAATGGTATTAATAAGAGATTATACTTTAGCATCGTAGAAGCTATACAGTACAGTATATGGTAAAACGGTAAAATAGTAAAAATAGAAATCGGATGGCCACACTATGGACATTGTCTCAGATTCTGAGGCATTATATTAAATGTGACTAGGTAGGTTTAATGACGTAGTATAAATACCACGCGTTCTATCTAAGCTCACTAGGCGACTTAACAGAATAGGTATCTATAGTCTTACTGACTAATACAAAGTTCGAAATCTGTATGAATGACACCTGTTGGCTTTTAGGTATTATGTGACCACCACCACCACCACCCTCACCATCCCTCACTCAAACTACACTCACAGTTCATTCATAATAAAGCCTAAGACTATCCACATCATTCCGAATGTCTATTACGGAATTTTATGCCTCGAATTTATTGAGTAGTTTTCGCATGCTCTCACTTACAGGGAACCAATGACATTCGCTTAATGTATAAATAACATCCATGGGATAAGAGGTATAAGCACGTATGGAAAGGCATTATAAGTGCGCATTCATACATAGGACCAGTCAAATAACACTCATAGGATGGTATTATGCTACGTGGTGTAATGTTTTTCTTATCATAATGAACGAGCAATTTACTTAAACAGATATTATATTACACTAAAGCATGATACCATTTGCAGATTGATAAACTAGGCCACATTAGAGCAAAGTATAGGGTGGTTGTAGCCTCGTCCAGGTCATGACGGTGGTGTGCAGGTTAGCCATTAGGAAGGCGCCATTGAACTGTCATATTTCAAAACATCTTCCACTAAAGTTGCTATATATTATCATTACACATGCCATTTTAATAGTAACTATATATCCAAACCCTTGCATCATGATATATTCGTATCATCCTAGAAATTGCAGAGGGCAGCCCTGACCCATAGCAACTAGGGTTTGCTCCCACTACCGTTCCCCCCCCCCCCCCGGGGTGATTCAACCTCTGCCAGCTAACTCATTATCTACTATTGTTTGTGATCATTAAACAGTTTTATATAACCAAGTCTCCTCAAACTGTGCATCCATATATATCCTATTTGGGTCAAACTACCACTGACATTACTAAGAACGTTTCTGTGGCCAACATGCATATTCCTTTCGTCAATTGCTGTCCCACCCTGGGGCATGACTGAATGTTCCACTAACCATATTTTTATTGTTTGTTTGTTTACTGGCACTCAAGTCTTCAGAGTTATGGAGCCACATTTTATGTATGAAATAAATTTTTTGGTGTATCTCACAAAGTTCTGTCAGATGACCACACAGTATCATTGTGTAATGTATAATTTACGAAGGTGTATATTATTAACATATAACGAAAACGATACATTATTATTCATTTTACTATTAGTAGTAGTAGTGTTTAAATTACAAGTCACATTCAATATCCTGTCCAGCCTCCGTATCAATAACCGCCTGTAGTCTGGCAGACATGGAGGAGACGGGGTCCATTACGTTATTCATTGGGTCATAAATGCAGCCCCATTGTAATCGGACACCACATGTAGACGATTATTGATAAGGATGATACGAGTATATTATGATGCAGGGTTTTCATATATATTATATCTTAAAATGGCATGTGTAATGATAATATATCGTTACCTTCGTGGATGATGTGTTGAAATATTGAAATATGACAGTTCAATGGCGCCTTGATAATTACTAACCTGCACTCATTGGCATGACCTGGGCGAGGCAACAACCATCCTATGCTTTGCTTTAATAAGAACATAAGAATGGAGGAAACTGCAGCGGGCCTATTGGCCCAATGGCCCATATTGGGCAGTCCCATTTACACCCAACCCTTATCGCTCATATATCCACCTAACCGACAGTATGTTTGAAGCTATCCAGCCTGAAAATGGTATCATGCTTTATTGGAATAGCAATTAGTGTTTTATAGTATGACCCTGTTACTAAGTAAATGTTGTAAAGGCTTGGCCTGTGGGATATAAATCCCTTGCCAGCCTAATCAGGATCTTATAAAAAGGAAAGTCAAGAACCATGGGTTTCCAAGGGGTAACAAACAACCGTTAGAGATTGACATCTCTTTACTACGAAAATAATCACAATAATTTAACTCTGACACCACTCACACAAATATTAAATAAACCGCACTGGAGTCAAACAATTACTTAAAACAAAACAAACAATACAACAAAGAACAGGTATTTCCTACGGCTGCCGATGAATCTTCCTCCTAACCAGCACGGTGGAATGCTCTGGTAAGGCGGTGATCCGCTCTCAGGGGGAAGGTCCAGGGCAGCTTCCTCACTTGGCGCCAGCGTTGGTGGGCGATTTCTTGCCACACAGGAGGGACGCCAGGGCACGAACGGTGGATAGGGAGTGGAGGAAGTGGCGATCACGTGGCAGCTGCTGTAGTAGCTGGAGTAGGTGACCAGAGTTGACAGCCGAATAGTGAAGGATTGGGGAATCAGCCTACGACCCCCAGGAACCTCAGATGAGTGCACAACCAGAGTTGGAATCGAACAGCGGGGGAAGTAGCAGCTGTGGTCAAGGCTGGATCGTGTCTGGTGTGCGACGAGGCAGCAGCGACCTTCTCACTTCCGTCTACCCCCCTCACAAGTGGGGCCGCGAACAAGCAAACGAACGGCGGATAACCATCCGGCTCGTTACAGCCCTTACATAGGTCCCCCAACAAAAATCTACTGTAAGGTACAAGATTAGTACAACAAAACATAATCCTGCAACAAATGGTTATCTAAACAGTAGACCTGCTCAAAAGATCTGCCCCAAGTTTGTCTTTCCTGGCGACGTGAACAGCACGAAACCTATACCCCTGCAGACTTAGAGCCCACCTTAACAATGTCATTTGCCCCTTTGAATGTATTTAAATACAGCAAGGGCTTGTGGTCAACTTCCATGTTAAATTCTTTTCCTCTCAAGTAATAATCAAATCTCAAAACCCCAGACAAAATAGCTAGGCACTCACGTTCAATGGTCGAGTACCTCTTCTCCCTGTCTAGTAACTTCCTGCTGGCATACTCTACTGGATGAGGACAGGCCTGAACATATTGGAGGAGAACGGCTTCTAGGCCATGACTGGAAGCATCTGTCCTAAGAACGAATGTCGAGCGGTGATCAGGTAACTTAAGAATAGGCTGGGTGGACAGAAAATCCTTGAGATGATTAAATCTGGCCAGCAGGTCGTCGCTCCAGACAAGAGGTATTCAACCATTGAATGTGAGTGCCTAGTGGGGCCGCAAACAAGCAAACGAGGGGCAGCCAACCACCCCGTTCGTTACAGCACCTTACAAATGTAAAATGCGACATTTGATTAAGTAAATTGCTACTTTATTGTAATATGAAAAACATTCCACCACATAGTATACTGCCATCATATGAATGTTATTTGACTGGTCCTATGCATGAATGCGCACTATGCGCTTATACAGCATATTCCATGGGTGTTATTTAAACATTAAGCAAATGTCATTGGTTCCCTGGAAGTGAGAGCATGTTAAAACTACTCAATAAATACGAGACATAAAGAGACCGTAATAGACAATCGAAACATTGTGGATAGTTTTAGCCTTTATCATGAGTACAGTTTGAGTGGTGTTGGTGCTCACATAATACCTCAGAGCCGTCAGGTGTCGTTTAAACAAATATTGAACTTTGTATTTGTTAATAAGATTACAGATACCTATTCTATTAAGTCGCTTAGTGAGCTCAGACAGAACATATGGAGTCTACTTTACTACATTATTCCCACCTACTCAAATTTAATATAATGCTCGGAATCTGAGATAATGTCCATAGTGTGGGCAGCCGATTTATTTTCCTTTTCCACCACCTTAACCGGTTTGCGATATAGGACTCCTGCGATGCTATTTTATAATCTCTTATTAATACCCTCATAAAAAAAAAAAAATTATATATATATATATATATATATATATATATATATATATATATATATATATATATATATATATATATATATATATATATATATATGATAAAATCACACGGAAAATGAAACATGCTCCGTTATTTCCAATGTTTTCATTGTGGATTTACATGATATATATATATATATATATATATATATATATATATATATATATATATATATATATATATATATATATATATATATATATATATATATAAATCACAATGGCGTGAAATAAATCTGCACAGAAAATGGAAACAACGGTACCTTTATATATATATATATATATATATATATATATATATATATATATATATATATATATATATATATATATATATATATATATATATATATATATATATATATATATATATATATATATATATATATATATATATTTCATTAGCCCAATAAAGCACGCGGACTTCTAAATACAAAGTCTAGGACTGCTTTTAGTATCCTGGTGGTCCAGCGGTTAGCGTTCCCCGGTCACAGTCATAGGCTTGTGGGCCGTGGGTTCGAATCCTGGCGGGTTGAGGTGTTGATTATATATATATATATATATATATATATATATATATATATATATAACGAAGAAGAGAACCAGGGAACATACAAACATCTTGACTAAGTTGGGTTTCTTTTAATCACTAACGTTTCAGAAAAAATCTTTGTCCATCATCAGAGCCAAGAAAACAAAAAGTTTTGAAAAGTTTTAAAATACAGGAATACAAGTAATATACAATAAAAACATAACATTTTAGAAAATTTACCTTCGATAAAATTTAAAAAAGATCAATCCAATTTAAAACCTACAAAAATGACGAGAGACCTACATACAAAGCTAAAATTCCTGATTTCATCCATTTTGTTTCTCATACTTCTACTGTGTGCGTAGTATACATCTAAGTTAATCCTGGTCTGAGTCCTCTTTTTGTCACGTTTGGGTTTTAACTCCCTGTCTAACTTAGTTTTGTCATAATTCCTAGCACTATTTCTCTGTAGCCTTTCACTTTGTTTATGTGCTCCCACTGCAGTCTCCTCCACCCCCGTGCTCATATGTTCTCCTAGCAGTTTAAGACTTCGACATCTTTTGAACTGCCCCAACGAGAGAGCCAGCCAGGGTTGCCACCCCAGCCCTAGACATATGTACTCCATCCCTAGCATAAAAGTCCCTTCTGCCATAGAAGTTGTCCCAGTTGTCAATAAATTGGACTGATATTGACTTGCAATATCTGTCAAGACGGCCGTTTACACCAAATGCCCTTGACAACCACTCACCACCAACTCCTCTTCTAGGCAAGACACCACTTACTATCAGGATCTATCCACTATCTCTAACCTTCCCAGCGCCTCCCTATACCTCTTGAAAAGTTCCTCACTCCTAACCTTTCCTATGTCGTTACCTCCTAAACAAAGACACACTTCTGGCATGGGACCCTCCCCTGACAAAACCCTATCTATCCTCTCAGCTACATGCCCTATCCCAGCCCCAAGAAAACACACCCTAGACCTACGTTTCTTATCGCTTGCACAAAAAGTCCTATCCAAGAACCTCACCTGGCTGTCCCCCACTACCACGACCTCACCACTAGGCAGGGTCTGAACATCTGCACTTTTCTCTCCTGGCACCACATCGTCCTGCCTCTTTTCTTCCTCGGCAGCTTCCTCCAACACTTGGTAGGGGTTAGTGCACTCCACACCCTGGTCAACTTTCCTGAGTCTGACCCTAGTCCCCTTGGAGACAACCACTTTCCACGCCTGCTCCTCCTTACCCTCCTTCACAGGTGTCCTGCTAGGCAGGACACCTACCTGAAGGAGTTCAGTCCTGAGGGCTTCGTTCTCCCCCTTTAAAAGGTCCATCTCTCTCCTCAACTGCTCCAGCTTACTTAACAGAGTAGCCAGGCTGTAGTCTTTCCTCACGCACCGTCCTTCTTCCCCCACAACACAATGATCTACGACGGCCATTTCCTATGGTCACTAATACGAGCACTTAGGGCACGTCCTTCTCCAAGCTAGGTTAGGTCCAACAATGAGTCAGGTCCAAGAATGAGTCAGGTCAACATGATCATTCATACATCTCACCTCACTTAGACTACAATTGGTAGATGTGATTATGTTGTAGTGGCGGACTGCGCGAGTTGGGTTGGGGGCTGTAGGTGGCAGGAGGTGGCGATGACGAGGGTGGCGCAGTAGTCCACTGCCAAACTTTTCCAGTGCTTGGTGGTGGAGGTCACTGAGGGATGGCATTTCCAGGGTGGAGAGAGCGTTAGTGTAGCCGGAGTATTCTGCGCCGAGCATGATTCTGCAGGCCCTTTTCTGTACCTTCTCTAGCTGACGTTGTTGGGTGGAGTTGAGAGAAGATGACCAGGCTGGTGACGCATACGTTAGTTTGGGGAGAATAAAGGCGTTGTAGATGGTGCTCAGCTCTGGCGTGGGTGTCCCAAGTGACCTAAGTCGTCGTCGGTACGAGGCTGCCTTGACTGTGTTATTTACATGGACCTTCCAGTCAAGTTTGTTGTCTATAGTTACACCCAGGAGTTTGGCAGATTCCACCAGCTGGAGAGGATGGGCACCCACTGTGACTGCTGGGGCTTGCACTGGAGTGGTGGCGGTATTATGTGCATGACTACGGTTTTGGTGTGGTTGATGGTGACCTTGTTCTCCGTTGTCCATGCCTGTAGCCTGTCCAACCTGTAGCCTGTGTGTGCATGTAGAGTGTGTGTGTGTGTGTGTGTGTGTGTGTCTCAGTCTGTGTATGTGTTTAATAATGACGTTGTTTAATTGAAGGTGATGGTAATTAATCTTATGAACCATCCATCTCATGGTGTGAATTAGAGCGGGAGGATATGCCCTATACTTTTACAAGCCATTATCTAGCAATATCATTGTCATTCCAAAACTCCAAATATTGTAAACATCAAATAGTATTTCTTTCGTTAAGTGTCTCCCCCTCCCCCCCCCCCATATCCATATCCTTGTTTCTGACTTGTGTGGATTACGTCACCTTTAGTCTGGTGTCTTTTAACATTTTATATTTTATTTTATATTTAAAACAAATATGAATGATGTATTATAAATTTTTTTCTTATGTATTTTTTATTTATTAATTCACTTATTTTTTATAAATGCCTAATAAAATATAAATATAACGCTGACGTTATTGGCGGGAATGTGAGGGAGACAGAGGTGGTGTCAGTGCTGACTACCCTTCCACTCCTTCAGTTGTAGAAGGCCCCTGCCAACATGGAATACCACACGCAGAAAATCACTGAACGTGGGAGAATAATCGGCATGAAGGCGGCTGGGTTTTCACCCACTGAAATTGCCCGAGAATTAGGGGTTTGTCGGTCAACTGTATATTATTGGATTAAGCGATGGGAAGAGGAGGGAAGTTTAAAGGACCACCACAGGACGGGAATGCCGCGCAGAACAACACCTGCACAAGTTGAAGCCCTCCGGAATTTCGCTGAGGCCAACCCCTTCAAAACTTTCTTTTTCAATAAGAGAGGATCTCCAATTAAATATTTCTCTTTTAACAATCAGGCGAAGACTTCACGGAGGAGGCATCCACCATAAAACTCCCGCCACCAAGGAGAAGTTGAATGAGCGACATCGCAAAGGCAGGTTGCAGTTTGCTCGATGGTATGCTGAAGAAGGCCTAGATTTCTGGGAAGAGTAATATTCACTGACGAAAAAAACTTTCTCATCTACCTCTCACGGAAGGTTGCATTGCTGGAGGAGGAACAACACCCGATATGCTAGACAGCATATTTATGAGGAAGCAAGGAGTGGCCATGTGACTTGCAATGTTTGGGGATGGATATATTTGTACGGAGTTGGAAAGCTGACTGACATAGAACGAAGATTCACAGCTGAACAGTATTTAGAAATACTCGAAGAAGTTATGCTTCCCTCTGCATATGCTTTCCCGTTTCCCGAAAACATCATTTTCATGCGCAATGGGTGTCCTATCCATATAATTTTCATGAATATATGTCAATTTGTATAATAAATGTAAAGGAAACAATCCTCTTCTAATATCCTCACTTATGCAGTATGTATTCAGGATGATTTAAGTCAAGCAAATCATAACATTATACTTATAATTATTATGAAAGAGTACAGTATCATATATGATAAATATATTGCATGTGAAATAATTACCATATCTACCACGAAAAAATTGAGAGAGGGAGAGGGAGACAAAGAAACAACTGTATAACGACACAATTCATGCAATACTGTATATAATGGTCCGATCACAGCTGTCCAATCCGGCTCTTCAAGGCACTTGTGACGAGGAAATTTATATTTTATATTTCAATCTTATAATCTCATATCTAATAAGTTCGTGTCATTCCGTTCGCAATATATTTATGAATTCTTAGAAAAGGTTTACTGTAATAATTGTATTTCTAAATATTTTTATCTCCATTTATTTATAAGAAATGGGAAGAAATCCTTGCCCAAATATCAAACTATGTTACAACTTTACCTCACAATTATTTCACAACTTACAATAATGTTCGAACATTCGCGGACACTTGCAGAGACACATACTCATACGCACGCGCTTGTGAAAAATAGTCGATTTCAACGGGGTCCCTTGCCGTTTTTATTAATTATAAAAAAACTATTACATTAATGAGTGAAAACTAGTACTGAAGGTATAGCTAATGGAGTAGCATATATGTTGTATCGCTGTCGACCTTTCAACTGTCATTGAGATAATCATCTGAGCAGACTTAGCTCATTATATATTTCAAGTGACATTTATTTCGATTATTGATTATTTGCCCACAAAAAACCTTGTTTTTAAACTGGTTCATCACAGGATCGCATTGGAAAGTCTTTCATTTCGTAATAACTGTGTATTAACCATTTCATGACATATTATTTAAACATTATATATAGATTTTTATTTCCAATGCCTCATAGGGAACGTAAGATAAATAATTTCATTATATAAACTTCATAATACAGTTTCATTTATACAACTGTTTTTACAGAAAAGCATTGAACACACACACACACACACACACACACACA
>NW_024729393.1:0-11532 GCF_018991925.1 Homarus americanus | reverse complement strand
TATTTCATTAGCCCAATAAAGCATCCGGACTTCTACATATAATCAACACCTCACCCCACCAGGATTTGAACCCACGATCTTATAATTGTGACCGGGGAACGCTACCTCTGGGCCACTAGGACAATAAAAGCAGTCCTAGACTCTGCTATGTTGCACACAAAGCCTGTTCAACGAGCTTATGGCGCCGTGAACCTCTAATGGGGACCACGAGTGCCGCTTAGATGATCAGACCAACATTTTACCAAATGCAGCTTCGAAACAAGAAGGATCCATATATATTTCATTATCCCAATAAAGCACGCGGACTTCTACATTTAATCAACACCTCACCCCACCTGGATTTGAACCCACGATCTTATAATTGTGACCGGCGAACGCTACCTCTGGGCCACCAGGACAATAAAAGCAGTCCTAGACTCTGCTATATTTCACACAAAGCCTGTTCAACGACCTTATGACGCCATGAACCTCTAATGGGGACCACCCGTGCCGCTTAGGTGATCAGAGCAACGTTTTACCAAATCCGGTTTCGAAACCCGAGAATCCATGTATATTTCATTAGCCCAAAAAAGCACGCGGACTTCTACATTTAATCAACACCTCACGCCACCAGGATTTGAACCCACGATCTTATAATTGTGACCGGGGAATGCTACCTCTGGGCCACCAGGACAATAAAAGCAGTCCTAGACTCTGCTATATTTCACACAAAGCCTGTTCAACGAGCTTATGACGCCGTGAACCTCTAATGGGGACCACGAGTGCCGCTTAGGTGATCAGACCAACATTTTACCAAATGCGGCTTCGAAAAAAGAAGGATCCATATATATTTCATTATCCCAATAAAGCACGCGGACTTCTACATTTAATCAACACCTCACCCCACCAGGATTTGAACCCACGATCTTATAATTGTGACCAGCGAACGCTACCTCTGGGCCACCAGGACAATAAAAGCAGTCCTAGACTCTGCTATATTTCACACAAAGCCTATTCAACGACCTTATGGCGCTATGAACCTCTAATGGGGACCACCCGTGCCGCTTAGGTGATCAGAGCAACGTTTTACCAAATCCGGTTTCGAAACCCGAGGATCCATGTATATTTCATTAGCCCAATAAAGCACGCGGACTTCTACATTTAATCAACACCTCACCCCACCAGGATTTGAACCCACGATCTTAAATTGTGACCGGGGAATGCTACCTCTGGGCCACCAGGACAATAAAAGCAGTCCTAGACTCTGCTATATTTCACACAAAGCCTGTTCAACGAGCTAATGGCGCCGTGAACCTCTAATGGGGACCACGAGTGCCGCTTAGGTGATCAGAGCAACGTTTTGCCAAATGCGGCTTCGAAACCCGAGGATCCATATAATTTTCATTAGCCCAATAAAGCACGCAGAATTCTACATATAATCAACACCTCACCCCACCAGATTTGAACCCACGATCTTATAATGTCCGGGGAACGCTACCTCTGCCACCAGGACAATAAAAAAGAAGTCCTAGACTCTGCTATTTCACACAAAGCCTGTTCAACGAGCTTATGGCGCCGTGAACCTCTAATGGGGACCACCCGTGCCACTTAGGTGATCAGAGCAACGTTTTACCGAATGCGCCTTCGAAACACGAGGATCCAGATATATTTCATTAGCCCAATATAGCACGCGGACTTCTACATATAATCAACACCTCACCCCACCAGGATTTGAACCCACGATCGTATAATTGTGACCGGGGGACGCTACCTCTGGGCCACCAGGACAATAAAAGCATTCCTAGACTCTGCTATATTTCACACAAAGCCTGTTCAACTTGCTTATGGCACCGTGAACCTATAATGGGGACCACCCATGCCGTTTAGGTGATCAGAGCAACGTTTTACCAAATCCGGCTTCGAAACAAGGACGATCCATAAATATTTCATTAGCCCAATAAATCAGTCGGACTTCTACATATAATCAACACCTCACCCTACCAGGATTCAAACCCACGATCTTATAATTGTGATCGGGGTATGCTACCTCTGGGCCACCAGGACAATAAAAGCAGTCCTAGACTCTACTATATTTCACACAAAGCCTGTTCAACGAGCTTATGGCGCCGTGAACCTCTAATGGGGACCACCCGTGCCGCTTAGGTGATCAGAGCAACGCTTAACCAAATGCGGCTTCGAAGCATGAGGATCCATATATATTTCATTAGCCCAATAAAGCACGCGGACTACTTCATATAATCAACACAACACCCCACCAGGATTCGAACCCACGATCTTCTAATTGTGACCGGGGAACGCTACCTCTGGCCCACCAGGACACTAAAAGCATTCCTAGACTTTGCTATATTTCACACAAAGCATGTTCAACGAGCTTATGGCGCCGTAAACCTCTAATGGGGACCACCCGTGCCGCTTAGGTGATCAGAGCAACGTTTTGCCAAATGCGGCTTCGAAACCCGAGGATCCATATAATTTTCATTAGCCCAATAAAGCACGCAGAATTCTACATATAATCAACACCTCACCCCACCAGGATTTGAACCCACGATCTTATAATTGTGACCGGGGAATGCTACCTCTGGGCCACCAGGACAATAAAAGCAGTCCTAGACTCTGCTATATTTCACACAAAGCCTGTTCAACGAGCTTATGGCGCCGTGAACCTCTAATGAGGACCACCCGTGCCGCTTAGGTGATCAGAGCAACGTTTTACCAAATGCGGCTTCGAAGCACGAGGATCCATATATATTTCATTAGCCCAATAAAGCACGCGGACTTCTTCATATATTCAACACCTCACCCCACTAGGATTCGAACCCACGATCTTCTAATTGTGACCGGGGATCGCTACCTCTGTGCCACCAGGACACTAAAAGCATTCCTAGACTCTGCTATATTTCACACAAAGCCTGTTCAACGAGCTTATGGCGCCGTGAACCTCAAATGGGGACCACCCGTGCTGCTTAGGTGATAAGACCAACGTTTTACCAAATGCGGCTTCGAAACACGAGGATCCATATATATTTCATTAACCCAATAAAGCACGCGGAATTCTACATATAATCAACACCTCACCCGACCAGGATTTTAACCCACAATCTTATAATTGTGACCGGGGGACGCTACCTTTGGGCCACCATGACAATAAAAGCAGTCCTAGACTCTGCTATATTTTACACAAAGCCTGTTCAACGAGCTTATGGCGCCGTGAACCTCTAATGGGGACCACCCGTGCTGCTTAGGTGATCAGACTACCACCAAATGCGCTTCAAACAAGAAGGATCCATATATTTCATTAGCCCAACAGCACGCTGGACTTCTACATTTAATCAACACCACCCACCAGGATTTGAACCCACGATCTTATAATTGTGACCCGGGAACGCTACCTTTGGGCCACCAGGACAATAAAAGCAGTCCTAGACTCTGCTATATTTCACACAAATCCTGTTCAACGAGCATATGGCGCCGTGAACCTCTAATGGGGACCATCCGTGCCGCTTATATGATCAGAGCAACGTTTTACCAAATACGGCTTCTAAACACGAGGATTCATATATATTTCATTAGCCCAATAAAGCACTCGGACTTCTACATATAATCAACACCTCACCCCACCAGGATTCAAACCTACACGATCTTCTAATTCAGACCGGGAACGCTACCTAAATACCAGGACATCAAAAGCATTCCCTAGATTCCTGCTATATTTCACACAAAGCCTGTTCAACGAGCTTATGGCGCTGTGACTTAATGTAAATTCACCCATGCCGCTTTTTTAGTGATCAGAGCAACGTTTTCCCCAAATGCGGCTTTAAACACGAGATCCATATATATTTCATTAGCCCAATAAAGCATGCGGACTTCTTCATATAATCAACACCTCACCCCACCAGGATTCGAACCCACGATCTTCTAATTGTGACCGGGGAACGCTACCTCTGGCCCACCAGGACATTAAAAGCATTCCTAGACTCTGTTATATTTCACACAAAGCCTGTTCAACGAGCTTATGACGCCGTGAACATCTAATGGGGACCCCCCGTGCCGCTTAGGTGATCAGAGCAACGTTTTACTAAATGTGGCTTCGAAACCCGTGGATCCATATATATTTCATTAGACCATTAATGCACGCGGCCTTCTACATATAATCAACACCTCACCCCACCAGGATTTGAACCCACAATCTTATAATTGTGACTGCGGGACTCTACCTCTGGGCCACCAGGACAATAAAAGCAGTGCTAGACTCTACTATATTTAACACAAAGCCTGTTCAACGAGCTTACGGCGCTGTGAACCACTATATGGGACCACCCGTGCCGCTTAGGTGATCAGAGCAACGTTTAACCAAATGCGGCTTTTAAACCCGAGGATCCATATATATTTCATTAGTCCAATAAAGCACGCAGACTTCTACATATAATCAAAGCCTCACCCCATCAGGATTTGAAGCCACGATCTTATAATTGTGACCTGGGAACGCTACCTCTGGGCCACCAGGACAATAAAAGCAGTCCTAGACTCTACTATATTTCACACAAAGCCTCTTCAACGACCTTATGGCGCCATGATCCTCTAATGGGGACCACCCGTGCCGCTTAGGTGATCAGAGCAACGTTTTACCAAATCCGGTTTCGAAACACGAGGATCCATATATATTTCATTAGCCCAATAAAGCACGCGGACTTTTACATATAATCAACACCTCAACCTACCAGGATTTGAACCCACGATCTTATAATTGTGACCGGGAAACGCTACCTCTGGGCCACTAGGACAATAAAAGCAGTCCTAGACTCTGCTATATTTCACACAAAGCTTGTTCAACGAGCTTATGGCGCCGTGAACCTCTAATGGCGACCACGAGTGCCGCTTAGGTGATCAGACCAACATTTTACCAAATGAGGCTTCGAAACAAGAAGGATCCATATATATTTTATTATCCCAATAAAGCACGCGGACTTCTACATTTAATCATCCCCTCACCCCACCAGGATTTGAACCCACGATCTTATAATTGTGACCGGGGAATGCTACCTCTGGGCCACCAGGACAATAAAAGCAGTCCTAGACTCTGCTATATTTCACACAAAGCCTGTTCAACGAGCTTATGGCGCCGTGAACCTCTAATGGGGACCACCCGTGCCGCTTAGGTGATCAGAGCAACGCTTAACCAAATGCGGCTTCGAAACATGAGGATCCATATATATTTGATTAGCCCAATAAAGCACGAGGACATCTACATATAATCAACACCTCACCCCACCAGGATTTGAACCAACGATCTTATAATTGTGACCGGGGAATGCTACCTCTTGGCCACCAGGACACTAAAAGCAGTCCTAGACTCTGCTATATTTCACACAAAGACTGTTCAACGAGCTTTTGGCGCCGTGAACCTCTAATGGGGACCACCAGTGCCGCTTAGGTGATCAGAGCAACCTTTTTACCAAATGCAGCTTCGAAACACGCGGATCCATATATATTTCATTAGCCCAATATAGCAGGCGGACTTCTACATATAATCAACACCTCACCCCACCAGGATTTGAACCCACGATCTTATAATTGTGACCGGGGGACTCTACCTCTGGGCCACCAGGACAATAAAAGCAGTCCTAGACTCTGCTATATTTCACACAAAGCCTGTTCAACGAGCTTATGGCGCCGTGAACCTCTAATGGGGACCACCCATGCTGCTTAGGCGATCAGACAAACATTTTACCAAATGCGGCTTCGAAACAAGAAGGATCCATATATATTTCATTAGCCCAATAAAGCACGCGGACTTCTACATATAATCAAAGCCTCACCCCACCAGGATTTGAACCCACGATCTTATAATTGTGACCGGGGAATGCTACCTCTGGGCCACTAGGACAATAAAAGCAGTGCTAGACTTGCATTATATTTTGTTTGTTCAACGAAGCACACAGAACTACTATAGGGTTCACCCGTACATGAAAGATCAGAGCACGTTTTAACCAAATGCTGCTTCGAAACCTGAGGATCCATATATATTTCATTAGTCCAATAAACACGCAGACTTTTACATATAATCAAAGCCTCACCCCACCAGGATTTGAAGCCACGACGAGCATCAGGACTGGGAATCATACCTCTGGGGCCACCAGGACAATAAAGCAGTCCTAGACTCTACTATATTTCACACAAAGCCTGTCTAAACCCACCTTATGGCCCATGAACTCTAATGGGGACCACCGTGTCAGCTTTAGGTGTGATCAGAGCAACGTTTTACCAAATCCGGCTGGAAACACGAGGATCCATATATATTTCATTAGCCCAATAAAGCACGCAGACTTCTACATATAATCAAAGCCTCACCCCACCAGGATTTGAAACCACGATCTTATAATTGTGACCGGGGAACGCTACCTCTGGGCCACCAGGACAATAAAAGCAGTCCAGATCGCATGAGATTTCACAATAAAGCCTGAAACCAACAAGCCAGCAGGCGCCGTGAACCTTTAATGGGGACCACCCGTGCCACTTAGGTGATCAGAGCAACGTTTTACCGAATGCGGCTTCGAAACACGAGGATCCATATATATTTCATTAGCCCAATATAGCAGGCGGACTTCTACATATAATCAACACTTCACCCCACCAGGATTTGAACCCACGATCTTATAATTGTGACCGGGGGACGCTACCTCTGGGCCACCAGGACAATAAAAGCATTCCTAGACTCTGCTATATTTCACACAAAGCCTGTTCAACTTGCTTATGGCATCGTGAACCTCTAATGGGGACCACCCATGCCGCTTAGGTGATCAGAGCAACGTTTTACCAAATCCGGCTTCGAAACAAGGAGGATCCATAAATATTTCATAAGCCCAATAAATCACTCGGACTTCTACATATAATCAACACCTCACCCCACCAGGATTTGAACCCACGATCTTATAATTGTGACCGAGGAATGCTACCTCTGGGCCACCAGGACAATAAAAGCAGTCCTAGACTCTGCTATATTTCACACAAAGCCTGTTCAACGAGCTTATGGCGCCGTGAACCTCTAATGGGGACAACGAGTGCCGCTTAGATGATCAGACCAACATTTTACCAAATGCAGCTTCGAAACAAGAAGGAGATCCATGGCATATATTTCATTATCCCACAGCACGCGGACTTCTACATTTAATCAACACTCACCCCACCAGGATTTGAACCCACGATCTTATAATTGTGACCGGCGAACGCTACCTCTGGGCCACCAGGACAATAAAAGCAGTCCTAGACTCTGCTATATTTCACACAAAGCCTGTTCAACGACCTTATGACGCCATGAACCTCTAATGGGGACCACCCGTGCCGCTTAGGTGATCAGAGCAACGTTTTACCAAATCCGGTTTCGAAACCCGAGGATCCATGTATATTTCATTAGCCCAAAAAAGCACGCGGACGTCTACATTTAATCAACACCTCACGCCACCAGGATTTGAACCCACGATCTTAAATTGTGACCGGGGAATGCTACCTCTGGGCCACCAGGACAATAAAAGCAGTCCTAGACTCTGCTATATTTCACACAAAGCCTGTTCAACGAGCTTATGGCGCCGTGAACCTCTAATGGGGACCACGAGTGCCGCTTAGATGATTAGACCAACATTTTACCAAATGCTGCTTCGAAACAAGAAGGATCCATATATATTTCATTATCCCAATAAAGCACGCGTACTTCTACATTTAATCAACACCTCACGCCACCAGGATTTGAACCCACGATCTTAAATTGTGACCGGGGAATGCTATCTCTGGGCCACCAGGACAATAAAAGCAGTCCTAGACTCTGCTATATTTCACACAAAGCCTTTTCAACGAGCTTATGGCGCCGTGAACCTCTAATGGGGACCACGAGTGCCGCTTAGATGATCAGACCAACATTTTACCAAATGCTGCTTCGAAACAAGAAGGATCCATATATATTTCATTATCCCAATAAAGCACGCGTACTTCTACATTTAATCAACACCTCACCCCACCAGGATTTGAACCCACGATCTTATAATTGTGACCGGCGAACGCTACCTCTGGGCCACCAGGACAATAAAAGCAGTCCTAGACTCTGCTATATTTCACACAAAGCCTGTTCAACGACCTTATGGCGCCATGAACCTCTAATGGGGACCACCCGTGCCGCTTAGGTGATCAGAGCAACGTTTTACCAAATCCGGTTTCGAAACCCGAGGATCCATGTATATTTCATTATCCCAATAAAGAACGCGGACTTCTACATTTAATCAACACCTCACCCCACCAGGATTTGAACCCACGATCTTATAATTGTGTACGGGGAACGCTACCTCTGGGCCACCAGGACAATAAAAGCAGTCCTAGACTCTGCTATATTTTCTCACATAAAGCCTACCTCAACGTTTTGGCGCCAGAACTCTAATGGGGACCAATTCGCGCTACTTAGGTGTGATCAGAGTAACGCTTTTCATCAATGCCGCTTCGAAACACGAGGTCCATATATATATTTATTAGCCCAATATATAGCACGCGACTTCTACATATAATCAACACCTCACCCCACCAGATTTGAACCCACGATCTTATAATTAGACCGGGATTACTGGGCCACCAGGACAATAAAAGCAGTCCTAGACTCTGCTATATTTCACACAAAGCCTGTTCAACGAGCTTATGGCGCCGTGAACCTCTAATGGGGACCACCCGTGCCGCTTAGGTGATCAGAGCAACGCTTAACCAAATGCGGCTTCGAAACATGAGGATCCATATATATTTCATTAGCCCAATAAAGCACGCGGACTTCTACATTTAATCAACACCTCACCCCACCAGGAATTGAACCCTCGATCTTATAATTGTGACCGGGGGACGCTACCTCTGGGCCACCAGGACAATAAAAGCAGTCCTAGACTCTGCTATATTTCACACAAAGCCTGTTCAATGAGCTTATGGCACCGTGAACTCTAATGGGGACCACCCGTGCCGCTTAGGTGATCAGAGCAACGTTTTACCAAATGCAGCTTCGAAACACGAGGATCCATATATATTTCATTAGCCCAATAAAGCATGCGGACTACTTCATATAATCAACACCTCACCCCACTAGGATTCGAACCCACGATCTTCTAATTGTGACGGGGAACGCTACCTCTGGGCCACCAGGACACTAAAAGCATTCCTAGACTCTGCTATATTTCACACAAAGCCTGTTCAACGAGCTTATGGCGCCTTGAACCTCTAATGGGGACCACCCGTGCCGCTTAGGTGATCAGAGCAACATTTAACCAAATGCGGCTTCGAAACCCGAGGATCCATGTATATTTCATAAGCCCAATAAAGCACGCGGACTTCAACATTTAATCAACACCTCACCCAACCAGGATTTGAACCCACGATCTTATAATTGTGTCCGGGAAATGCTACCTCTGGGCTACCAGGACAATAAAAGCAGTCCTAGACTCTACTATATTTCACACAAAGCCTGTCAACGAGCTTATGGCGCCGTGAACCTCTAATGGGGACCACCCGTGCCACTTAGGTGATCAGAGCAACGTTTTACCGTATGCGGCTTCGAAACACGAGGATCCATATATATTTCATTAGCCCAATATAGCACGCGGACTTCTACATATAATCAACACCTCACCCCACCAGGATTTGAACCCACGATCTTATAATTGTGATCGGGGGACGCTACCTCTGGGCCACCAGGACAATAAAAGCATTCCTAGTCTCTGCTATATTTCACACAAAGCCTGTTCAACTTGCTTATGGCACCGTGAACCTCTAATGGGGACCACCGGTGCCGCTTAGGTGATCAGAGCACCGTTTTACCAAATGCGGCTTCGAAACAAGGACGATCCATAAATATTTCATTAGCCCAATAAATCACTCGGACTTCTTCATATAATCAACACCTCACCCTACCAGGATTCAAACCCACGATCTTATAATTGTGACCGGGGTATGCTACCTCTGGGCCACCAGGACAATAAAAGCAGTCCTACACTCTACTATATTTCACACAAAGCCTGTTCAACGACCTTATGGCGCCATGAACCTCTAATGGGGACCACCCGTGCCGCTTAGGTGATCAGAGCAACGTTTTACCAGATGCGGCTTCGAAACACGTGGATCCATATATATTTCATTAACCCAATAAAGCACGCGGACTTCTACATATAATCAACACCTCACCCGACCAGGATTTGAACCCACAATCATATAATTGTGACCGGAGGATGCTACCTCTGGGCCACCATGACAATAAAAGCAGTCCTAGACTCTGCTATATTTCACACAAAGCCTGTTCAACGAGCTTATGGCGCCGTGAACCTCTAATGGGGACCACGCGTGCTGCTTAGGTGATCAGACCAACATTTTACCAAATGCGGCTTCGAAACAAGAAAGATCCATATATATTTCATTAGCCCAATAAAGCACGCGGACTTCTACATTTAATCAACACATCACCACACCAGGATTTGAACCCACGATCTTATAATTGTGACCGGGGAACGCTACCTCTGGGCCACCATGACAATAAAAGCAGTCCTAGACTCTGCTATATTTCACACAAAGCCTGTTCAACGAGCTTATGGCGCCGTGAACCTCTAATGGGGACCACCCATGCCGCTTAGGTGATCAGAGCAACGTTTTACCAAATGCGGCTTCGAAACACCATGTTCCATATATATTTCATTAGCCCAATAAACCACGCGGACTTCTTCATATAATCAACACCTCACCCCACCAGGATTCGAACCCACGATCTTCTAATTGTGACCGGGGAACGCTACCTCTGGGCCACCAGGACACTAAAAGTATTCCTAGACTCTGCTATATTTCACACAAAGCCTGTTCAACGAGTTTATGACGCCGTGAACATCTAATGGGGACCCCCCGTGCCGCTTAGGTGATTAGAGCAACGTTTTACCAAATGTGGCTTCGAAACCCGAGGATCCATATATATTTCATTAGACCATTAAAGCACGCGGACTTCTACATATAATCAACACCTAACCCCACCAGGATTTGAACCCACAATCTTATAATTGTGACTGGGGGACGCTACCTCTGGGCCACCAGGACACTAAAAGCAGTCCTAGACTCTGCTATATTTCACAAAGCCTGTTCAACGAGCTTATGGCGCCGCGTGAACTCCTAATGGGGACCACCTGCAAGCCGCTATAGGGTGATCAGACCAACATTTTACCAAATGCTTCGAAACAAGAAGGATCCATATATATTTCATTAGCCCAATAAAGCACGCGGAATTCTACATTTAATCAACACCTCACCCCACCAGGATTTGAACCCACGATCTTATAATTGTGACCGGGGAACGCTACCTCTGGGCCACCAGGACAATAAAAGCATTCCTAGACTCTGCTATATTTCACACAAAGCCTGTTCAACGAGCTTATGGCGCCGTGAACCTCTAATGGGGATCCCCCGTGCCGCTTAGGTTATCAGAGCAACGTTTTACCAAATGTGGCTTCGAAACCCGAGGATCCATATATATTTCATTAG
>NW_024729392.1:0-7194 GCF_018991925.1 Homarus americanus | reverse complement strand
TCCAGGCCAGTAATCCAGGACAATAAACAGCAACAGATCGGCATAAACAAGGATGTATGAGGGTACGTGGTCGGGTTCCTCATCACAACACCCAAAACAAAAACTTTTATACAACTCCTCCCCCTCAATACCCGCCAGAGCAGAACACTTGCCAGCTTATAAAATGGAAATCATGGCGGTGTTATTTTTCATTTACTGACAGTTTATACAGTCCTGATGAGTGTATGTCTTCTTCAAGTGACTCCCCTTCAAAGGTGTGGAAGTGAAACAAGACCACCATCCCTCTCCCCATCTCTTGTACCCAGCTGTAAGACTTGTCGGTGGGTTGAGATGAACGCTGTGGATAATCTGGAAGTATTTACCCAGAAGCAACAAGTGACATTACGACCACCACTCCGGGATATATTAGGACAAACACATCACCCAGATGACATAGATAACGATGTAGAATTTGATGTCTCTAGACCTCCCAGCTGTATACACTACTGCAAATTACCTCTAATTATACACACACAACTTGAACAACTACAGCCATCGTAAATACCGAATACTCGATATAATTATAGCAAATAAGAGGAGTGAGTTTCAAGGTGGAGGTTTAACTCACATGAAGTATGACTTGAGACTCTAACATCACGGCCGCCATAATAAGTTCTTTGTTAGATGACGCCTCGCCGTAACTCCTCCCCGTTACCACATACATCAACCAAACCACCAGTAAACTTTGCAAACGCACTGGTCGAGTTTTTGTGACGAATAACAAGTTAATTTAAAACAAAAGAATGCCTATCCGACGTTTTTGCGCTTTTGTGGTTTTTTTTTTTTTGTACGCCCGCAGTAGTGCACCATCTCGACCCCGCTATCGTCAACAAACACGGGTTCACCTCCTCGTCTGTCGTCGTCACACGGGGTAGTTGTGTCTGCCAGCCTTCAGTGTCTCCACGTCCCTTACTCGTGAAAATATACTCCTTTAGATTACCTGAGCGTGTCATCGTCGAGAATAATGTAGTCGGGGTGAGGTGTGTTTATAACGAGGGCGGGAAAGTAACGTTTAACGAGGCTCTTAGTGTTGAGATCAAGCGTTTATGGTGGGGGGGAAATAAATGACGAGGAATAGTTAATCTCGTCGGGGATTGATTTCGACGTAATAATCCTCATTAAACGTCATAAATTCTTCCTCTAAAACCATCTCCCTGTTTTCTACTTCTACTGAACGGAATCTTTTGTCGTTACTGAAAGAAAGATGATTTTTTTTCTGTTAAGTGAATAATAAAATAACTAAAATAAGGAAACTTCTTTACTGATTTGCCGTTGAAATGTAATTAATTAAGGATTACTTTTGTGTAATTCGTAATGTATACCTGAGTGTATCTACCTGTTGTTTCTCACTTATTAGTCTTTTCGGATCACCTGAAGATTAGACACCCAAGCTTATTTCACTCGATTAACGTCCAAACGCTGGCTAGTAAGGGGTAGGTTAGGTTAAGTTAGGTCAGAACAGATTAGATCCTAATCTAAATTAACATGTGACCTAACCTAATTTAACCTAAAGCAATCTAACCTAACCTAGCTTAACCTATAGACTAAATTAACCTAAGAAATCATAACCTAAGCTAACCTAACCTAAGCTATCCTAACCAACAGTAACTTAACCTAACCAAACTTAACATAACTTAGCCTAACCACAGGTCGCCACGCCCACCAGTCACCACCACAAATCACCACGTCTACCACAAGTCACCACGCCCACCACAAATAACCACGCCCCCGAGTCACCATAAATCGCCACAAATCACCACGCTCACCTACAATTCACCACACCCTCTACAAACACCACGCCCACCACCAAGTCATCATGCCCATCACCGAGTCACCACGCCCACCAAGTCACCACCAACAATTCACCACGCCCACCAAGTCACCACCAACAATTCACCACGCCCACCAAGTCACCACCAACAATTCACCACGCCCCTCCACAAATCACCACGTGTCTTATTTCTGAACTGTTAAATTGTGGGCTTGAGAATGACCCAATGATTCTAATGGTTTGGTGTCCCGTTATTACCCACCGTGTCCTCAGCTTTAATAATATATCAGTTTCTTGTCTGTGTGTGGGTAGGTGTGGGTGGGTGTGGGTGTAGGTGGGGTGGGTGTGGGTTGGTGTGTGTGTGTGTGTGTTTCAGAGTTATCCCTACACTGTCACTGCCTCACTCGACACTGTCACACTCAACACTGTCACTGCCTCACTCAACACTGTCACACTCAACTGTTGCTGCCTCGCTCGACACTGTCACTGCCACACTCAACTGTTGCTGCCTGGCTCGACACTCTCAATACTGCCACACTCAACTGTTGCTCTGCTCGACAGTCACTGCAACACTGTCACCGCCATATTCGACACTTTCACTGCCACACTCAACACTGTCACTGCCACACTCAACACTGTCACTGCCACACTCAACACTGTCACTGCCACACTCAACACTGTCACTGCCTCACTCGACACTGTCACTGCAACACTGTCACTGCCTCCCTCGACACTGTCACACTGAAGTCAAATTACCAATCAGGTAGTACAAGTGTCTATGCCAAATCAACTTGCTTATCAACCTAACCTAACCTAACCTAGCTTAACCTAATCCAACCTAACCTAACCCACTCCATTCCTCTCCTCCCTCACTCCTTCATCAACACCAGAAAATTGTGACCCTCCTCCTCCTCCCTCTCCATCCTACCCCCCCTCCCCCTTCCATCTTACCCTCCACCCCTACCCGCTGCTACCTTTTTTCCCCTCCCACCAGCCCAGCCTACCCTCCCTCCCTCCCTCCCTCCGTCCCTCCAACCCTTCACCCCTCACCTACCTTTTCTCCCTCCTCCCCTCCATCTACCCCCCCCTCTAACTTCCCTCTCTCCCTCCTCCATTCTCTCCGTGGACGGGTGTGTGTTTAGCGTCAAGAGGAACCCAAATATGTTTTATAGTGAGACGGTCGTATTGATGGCAAATGTTGGAAAAGGTGTTAGAGTATTTATGAGTTGAAGTTAAGTTAACCTAACCTAGCATAAATTATCACTTGCCGTGGGCGAACTTACTATTACTGAGACGGGGGAAGCTGCTGTGAAGTCCTCTATATTAGCCAAAATATTGTATCATATATGCTTAAGGCACATTTTCATTAAATAATCAAACTCCAGCTTCCAATGAACTTGCTTTATTATGCTCCTAATTCAGCCAAATGGAAGTTTACCAAAACGAAATACTGTAATTGGTGATGAAAAATTAGAGCCTGCAGTATTTTACATATTATATCATGATCCACTGTATGAAAGGTGTTTTTGTATGTAATATTATACCATCCTTGTGATAATGAACTCCCAGTGAAATTTGCCTCTACCCATTTTGATATTTCTAGGCATAAACCTCCCCTGTTTATATTTTCCAGATAGAAACTCACTTATAAAACTGCCACAAATTGGCATTAAATAACTTAAATGGTCTTACTTTATTAATATATGCAACATAAAGTTTTGAGATGATTTTCTCCCAGTGATATTTGCCTCTATCCATATTAATATTTATAGGCAAGAACGACGCCAGTTTATATTTTCAAGATATAAACTCACTTATAAAACTGCTAAAAAGTTGCATTAAATAACTTAAATGGACTTAATTTATTAATATATGCAACAAAGTTTTGAGATGATTTTCTCCCAGTGAAATTTGCCTCTATCCATATTAATATTTCCAGGCAAGAACGTCACTAGTCTATATTTTCCTGACAGAAACTCACTTATAAAACTGCTAAAAAGTTTAATAAATTACCGTAAATGTGCTTACCAGATTAATACTAGCGTTAGTAAGACGGGATGACTACAACAGCTTGCCTTTGGCAATAACAATTGACAGGCAGCACAGCTTTTACGAAAGTCGTATTAGGACGGAACACAGCTTTTGCACTGTCATAATATGGGCCGTAAAACCAATAATGTAAAAAACAAAAATTTGTAAAATTACCAATACCTGTTTCTTTGTACGTTAATCATATTGACAAGAATTTTGTGTCATGACTTTACCTCCCCTCTCCCCCTCCCGTCTCCACTCCTCTCCCCCTCCCCTCCCCTCTCCTCTCCTCTCCCCTCCCTCTCCTCTCCTCTCCCTCTCCCTTTCTATTTTTATTATTTAAACGAGAACTTTGTCGGTATAATTTGCATATATCAATACCTTGTCTTTTGTCGCATTCCACAACTGCTCTAAATTATACTTACAAATTTATAATATGGCAGTATTTTTATTTAATTAGCTGTTGTAAACGCAGTATATTTTACTCTTTTTCAAAGGATAATCTTAATTCTTTACACTAAGACAGTTATAATGTGATTGAAGGCTAATTTATCGTACCAATGTTGAGTTCTCAGTTATCACAACATAAGGCAATACCTAATGTGTGAAAATACTGTTAAAGTTTGCCTTATACTACCAATTTATAACTTTATTTTAGTTGTTTTATCACCTTTAATCTTAATTGGTTCCATAATAATACAATAACAGGTAATTAAAGGTTCAGGAAACATAAATACAACTTTTAAAATATTTTCCTCAGACCTCCCTACGGTGGCCTGACGGACTGGTACCACCGTCTCGCTCCGTGGTTGTCAGGTCCAGGCTCACCCGGACTGATCACCCGAGTGGGTCTTATAATATTTGCTGACCTTGGATTAACCTCCTTGGTGGGATTAATACTTAACATTTGCTGACCTTGGATTAACCTCCTTGGTGGGATTAATACTTAATATTTGCTGACCTTGGATTAACCTCCTTGGTGGGATTAATACTTAACTTTGCTGACCTTGGCTTAACCTCCTTGGTAGGATTAATACTTAACATTTGCTGACCTTGGATTAACCTCCTTGGTGGGATTAATACTTAACATTTGCTGACCTTGGATTAACCTCCTTGGTGGGATTAATACTTAACATTTGCTGACCTTGGATTAACCTCCTTGGTGGGATTAATACTTAACATTTGCTGACCTTGGATTAACCTCCTTGGTGGGATTAATACTTAACATTTGCTGACCTTGGATTAACCTCCTGGGTGGGATTAATACTTAACATTTGCTGACTTTGGATTAACCTCCTGGGTGGGATTAATACTTAACATTTGCTGACCTTGGCTTAACCGCCTGGGTGGGATTGATACGAAACTTGGTGTGTTGGGTTGGATTGGCGTGTTGGTGTGGTGATCCTGGTGTGTTGAGTTGAGCTGGTGTGTTGAGTTGGCCAACACATCAGCTCAACCCGACACACCAATCCATCCGCCGGTGTGTTGAGTTGAGCTGGTGTGTTGAGTTGGCCAACACATCAGCTCAACCCGACACACCAATCCATCCGCTGGTGTGTTGAGTTGAGCTGATGTGTTGAGTTGGCCAACACATCAGCTCAACCCGACACACCAATCCATCCGCCGGTGTGTTGAGTTGAGCTGGTGTGTTGAGTTGGCCAACACATCAGCTCAACCCGACACACCAATCCATCCGCCGGTGTGTTGAGTTGAGCTGGTGTGTTGAGTTGGCCAACACATCAGCTCAACCCGACACACCAATCCATCCGCCGGTGTGTTGAGTTGAGCTGGTGTGTTGAGTTGGCCAACACATCAGCTCAACCCGACACACCAATCCATCCGCTGGTGTGTTGAGTTGAGCTGATGTGTTGAGTTGGCCAACACATCAGCTCAACCCGACACACCAATCCATCCGCCGGTGTGTTGAGTTGAGCTGGTGTGTTGAGTTGGCCAACACATCAGCTCAACCCGACACACCAATCCATCCGCCGGTGTGTTGAGTTGAGCTGGTGTGTTGAGTTGGCCAACACATCAGCTCAACCCGACACACCAATCCATCCGCTGGTGTGTTGAGTTGAGCTGGTGTGTTGAGTTGGCCAACACATCAGCTCAACCCGGCACACCAATCCATCCGCTGGTGTGTTGAGTTGAGCTGGTGTGTTGAGTTGAGCTGGTGTGTTGAGTTGGCCAACACATCAGCTCAACCCGACACACCAATCCATCCGCTGGTGTGTTGAGTTGAGCTGGTGTGTTGAGTTGGCCAACACATCAGCTCAACCCGATATACCAATCCATCCGCCGGTGTGTTGAGTTGAGCTGGTGTGTTGAGTTGGCCAACACATCGGCTCAACCCCATATACCAATCCATCCGGCCGGTGTGTTGTTGTCACACCAGCTCAACCCGGACATACCAACCATCCGCCGGTGTGTTGAGTTGAGCTGGTGTTGAGTTGAGCTGGTGTGTTCAGTTGGCTAACACACCAGCCCAACGACATACTCAATCCATCTGCCGGTGTGTTGAGTTGAGCTGGTGTGTTGAGTTGGCTAACACATCAGCCAACCTGACACACCAATCCATCCGCCGGTGTGTTGAGTTGAGCTGGTGTGTTGGAGTTGAGTTGGTGTGTTGGAGTTGAGCTGGTGCGTTGAGTTGAGTTGGTGTGTTGAGCTGGCCAACACACCAGCCCAACCCGAAACACCAATCCATCTGCCGGTGTGTTGAATTGAGCTGGTGTTTTGATTTGCCAACATACCAGCTCAACCCGACACACCAATCCATCCGCCAGTGTGTTGAGTTGAGCTGGTGTGAGGAGTTGGCCAACACACCAGCCCAATCCGACACATCAATCCATCCGCCGGTGTGTTGAGTTGAGCTGGTGTGTTGAGTTGAGCTGGTGTATTTAGTTGGGCAACACACCAGCTCAACCCGACACACTAATCCATCCGTTGGTGGGTTGATTTGAGCTGGTGTGTTGAGTTGAGCTGGTGTGTTGAGTTGGCCAACACACCAGCTCAACCCGACACACCAATCCATCCGCCGGTGTGTTGAGATGAGCTGGTGTGTTGAGTTGGCCAACACACCAGCGCAACCCGACACACCAATCCATCCGCCGGTGTGTTGAGTTGAGCTGGTGTGTTGAGTTGGCCAACACACTAGGCCAACCCCACACACCAATCCATCCTCTGGTGTGTTGAGTTGAGCTGGTGTGTTGAGTTGGCCAACACACCAGGCCAACCCGACACACCAATTCATCCGCTGGTGTGTTGAGTTGAGCTGGTGTGTTGAGTTGGCCAACACACCAGGCCAACACGACACACCAATCCATCCGCCGGTGTGTTGAATTGAGCCGGTA
>NW_024729391.1:15000-18162 GCF_018991925.1 Homarus americanus | reverse complement strand
TATATATATATATATATATATATATATATATATATATATATATATATATATATATATATATATATATATATATATATATATATATATATATATATATATATATATATATATATATATATATATGTCGAACTTGGTCTTTTCCTTTGCAGGACCGTGTCCAGGAGTTTTACCTAAAACTGCCGTTTCCATTCTACGGGATCCTTGGGGCAACTATGTCCAAGCCAACTTGACTCTTGCTGTCCGAGGCCGACCTCCATCTAGAAGACAGTGGCGAGGGTCACTCATCCGAGCCCTTCAGGAACACGACCTCTTGCTTGATATTGTTGTCACCCCTGCTGTTGGTTCGTCTCCTTCTCCCTGGCTGGATTTTCAACCTGAAGTGATTGCCCTCGGTGGACCGCTCCCGAAATCCCAGGTGAACCCTGTTATTCTCTGCAAATACCACCTTCCAGGATCGCCCACTGGTCCCGGTGGTGGGTCGTCCTCTACACTGACGGTTCTGTTGACCCAGCTACAGGTAGGGCCGGGGCTGGTGTCTACATCTCCGTCCTGATGCCCCTGAGCCTATCAAACTGTCGCTCAGAGTTTCTGACGGGCATCCTCCACCAGGTTGAACTAATAGCCCTCCTTGCTGCCCTTCTCGTTGAGGAAGAAGCAGATCGTTTCTGCCCCTGCTTGTCTGCTGCGATTCCAGGTCTGCTCTCGACGGATCGCATTTGGATCAGGAAAACAAGGACCTCATCCTCCGAATACGAGGGTTAACATCCACACTTCAGGATGCAGGCCGTCCTGTGACATTCCTATGGATACCCAGTCATGTCGGTATCTTGGGGAATGAGGCAGCAGATGGCCTTGCCAAGACTGGCTGCAACAAGGCCACACCTGACTGCGTTGTTCCTCGAATACTTTTACAGCTTAGGACCCAAATTCGCCGCAAACAGAGAAGCCTCGGAAGCAGCCATCCCCCTGACTCCCGCCCACCTGGTACGATGTCCTCCGTAAACTTCCTGACCTCTCGTACGTCTATGGAAAGGGTCGAGGAAAGGGGACGTGATTGCTGCCCGTATCATCATTGGGAATGACTTTACGGAGATTGGTATCCCCGCATCCCCTGAGCAACGCTCTTGTGCATTATGCAGAAGACCCGACAGCAGCACCCTTATCCACTACTCCTGACCGCCACCACCTACGACCCCTGACGGAGACACGATGATCCTCCCCATACTGGCCAGATATTATGTAAATAACATTGATTATGTGTTAAAGGAATATCCTTCCTTCCTTAGGCTTTAGTAAGCCCCTTTATAATATTTATACTGTATACTTGTCACACTTGCCAGATGCTTCTGGTGTCATTGTACAGGGGTACCTAGTGACAGCACCAGGATCCCGCTTCCTCTATCAAGGAATACACAATTGAAATTAAAAATTGAATTGAGTCTGAATACCGAGTTAGTGGATCAGTAAGAGAGACGACAGGACTACTGTGGCTGACTGTACACTATTAGATACTCTCAGGGCATTTAACTGATATTCGAATATCAGTCCAAAATTACACTAGTAATGACGTCTGTTGTCCTGGTCAGTATAGCTCCGCGATATTTGTTATAGGTGTCCGGTATACATCTTTGACACACCCAATGAAAGAGGACAAAAGAACTAATGTCGGGTGAACAAGGTGCCACAGGACTGGGCCATCCCGATACACTCCCCAGAAATGGCGCAACTGTGTCTTGACAATAGCAGTTATCATGAATTTAGCCTCCTAACGGGAGATTCTCTTCCTATCTCAAAGTGCACCTATGTCATTTGTTAAACGTAAGTATCACATAAATGAAGTGTAAACTTCGAAAGTATATATATATATATATATATATATATATATATATATATATATATATATATATAAATAAATATATATATATATATATATATATATATATATATATACATATATATATATATATATATATATATATATATATATATATATATATATATATATATATATATATATGCAAATCACTGTAGGTGCAGTGTGATCCAGGTATATGCTTATAACCAAAAGAAAAAACGTTCCAACACTTTGTAATTCACATCAGGGTGAGTACAGTCTGTACTCACCCCTGAAGATGTGAATTACAATGAAAGCGCTTGGATGTGGTTTTTTCTTTGTATCACATATATATATATATATATATATATATATATATATATATATATATATATATATATATATATATATATATATATATATATATATATATATATATATATATATATATATATATATATATATATATATATATATATATATAAATGACCAACACACTGGTGGCAAGCGGTGAGACGGATTCGAGAATCGGTCAGACACAGAAATAAACAAAACAAGTGATTCCAGTGACTTGAGTGGCACTTTAAGTGAATCATCAACAAACAAGCAATTACAAGAAAATTAAGTGACATTGGCTATAAACACTTGCTAAACGTATAACCAGAGACACAAAGGTGACAAAAACAATATAAAGATTGCTAACTTAGCAGTCAAACCCTCAGTGACACCTACTGAAGGCCCTGACCGGAGCCGAGAGCAGCTGAGCCTTCGCGAGTGTAGGCTGAAATTACTACCAGCTAACACTACAGGTCAGCCCCAAGATGATCGCCGCAAGACCCAGGACATCCCCCAAGCTTATCGAACTAAAGCAGTTCGAAATGCCAGGCGTAATTATAATACAATTAAGCTCCAGTCAGCATCAGACAACAGTAAGAAAACCTGTAATACCATAACTTCTATTCAGAACAGGAACATTCAATCTTCGCCCCTACCCCCCATCAGTTTTTATGTTAAATGATTCAGTTGTGGAACCCTCCCTAATTACCAGCCACTTCAATGACAATTTGATTAATGATGGTAAATGAATTGATAGCTTCGATGTTCTGTAACTGGGCCGGCTGTCCCAAGTCCGAAAAAGATGACCACAAAGGCCATCACTAGGCCAGCGGAAAGCTTTCAAAATCCTTCTATCCTTATAGGGGTGAAAACGTCTCGAGGACGAGTAGGTTTAGCTTTTCTGGGGGTGTGTAGGGTAGAGCGTACAATACAACCGTGCCACCTTCACTTTGTTCCAGTCGGAGATGATCTTGGTGTCCACGAGATCAGTG
>NW_024729391.1:0-10000 GCF_018991925.1 Homarus americanus | reverse complement strand
GCTTAGCTTATCTGGTCTTCAGTTCAATGAGTGCGAGCACTGTAATCTACCAGTGATCTGATGGCGGCTGTGTATAGGTTTTTGAGCACATTAAATGCCTGCTCTTGTATTAAAGCAGGGAGCGACTCATTATATATTGTGTCTGCTCTTCATCCTGTGCTCTTCAGAAAGTGAGTTTCTGGTCGAACCAGATTCCAAGACACTGACGGTGCTGGTCCAGACTACCGGGCATGTTTTGTATGGAGAGCATCTTGTCTGGTGTGTTCGTGCAGATGGCCACTGCTTTTGACTCGGCTGTGGATTTATGTTGAGTTCATGTCTGCCGTACTCTCTTTGTATAAGTTGGAGGTGTGTTAGCTAGTCTGTTTTTGATCTTCTTACTATGAGCTGTAAGTCGTCTGCATAGCATAGAGCTTTGGCTGTTGGTCTGAAAGGAAGTTTGACAAGATTTTCCATCAGACATTGAACAGCGTTGGACCAGGCGATGTCTTCCTTGTGGGGCTTTTGCTTTATGGACCCTGTAAGTTGAGGTTGTTTCTCTGAAAGGCAATTTCTTGCTTTCTTCTTGTGTGAGGTGCGGATCCACCCCAGCAACTCCTTCTTTGACGCCTTTTTTCAGCGAGAGCGTCGTTATAATGGCCAGTGGATTTGCTAGTTCGAAGGCCCCTCCAGATCGAGGAAGACCACCACAGTTGGTTTATTGTCCACTGTGTTGAGTATCTCGGCGATGTTGTCGCCTGTGCCGGTGTTCCTGGTGTAAGCAAAAAATGTGAGGGTGTGGGCTGCCTACTTCCACTTGAGCTCCAAGCGAGAGTTATTCTTTCCCCGTCTTCGCTATGCAGCTGAGAAGGGAGATGGTTCTTTGGTTTGTCTGAGCCCCTTCTGGGCTTCGGAATGGGCTGTATATCTGCCTCTTCCATTCCGGTGGAAAAGTCTTGTGCTGCCCCACGAACCATTGATGATTCTTAGCAGTTCTCGTGTCCGGTTTTCGGCATGGGAAAGCATGGAGTAGGTTATCCTGTCGGCCCTGCATGTGTCCTTGCTTCATTTTTAGCGACTTCTGGAGTTCTGCTGGTTGAAGGGTTCATTTGGTATCATCTTCACTGCTGCAGGCCCTTGATCATTCCGGAGTTCGACCCAATGCAGACGCTGTTGTGTCTCCTCCCATGTCTCTGGAGGTTTTTTCGTTGCTGCTCGGTCAGAGAACAGTTTTGCAAGTCTCTCGGCTTCCTCTTCTGGGCAAGGCTGGAAGGGTTGGTGGTGGTGGTGTTGCTCTTCCCAGATGCCCTTCGGATCTGGGAAACCAACATCGTTGGGAGGGAGGTATATGCTCGTTCAGTTTTGATCACCACTTGAGCCAGCTTTACGCTTTTTGATTCCCTTTCCTCTTCTTCCCTGGTATCCTAACTATAACTTGCAGGAGATATTCATTGTTTCCGTGGGATGTCTCCTGCAGTTTCTTTTAAATATGTTCACTCTGGTGGTTGAGTTCTTTCACCCTGGGACAGTAGTACCAGTAATCCTTGTACTGTCTTGATGTATTGGTTTTTGAACAGCTCTTCAAGCCGATTGGTGAAACTCCTCGACCACTTGCCAGGAGGGTTGTGTCGTCTCACGGGTGCCGCGCCGGCCGGCTGTGTTTTTTTCGCGCCACTTGTCCAGGTGTTTCTTAAAGAGTCCCCAGTCTGCCTTTTTGGGTATTGCATTCCCATCTCAGCGGGGTGGAGTGGGGAGTTTGTTCATCTTCAGTGCTGTTGTGGGTGGCAAAAGTGGTCGCTGGTCAGCGTGGGGTGTAGCTGCCAGGAGTGCCGAAGGCTGTAGTGCACTGGAGACGCAGGTTGTTGATTTAGCCTTCTCCCAATGTGGGAAATTCCGTAGCGTTCAGAGGTGCAGATCTCGCAAGTATAGGTGTAGGTCAGTCTTCATTTGTAGCTTACTAGCTTAGGAAGGGCGATGTGAGTTGAAATTCTCCTTGCGAGAGTGTGTGCGGTCAGCGGCTGAAGCGAATAATTGAGTCACCTCCAGTGAGCCCCCTTGGGTTCTTGTAGATGTTGTGAACAGTTAATTCCCGTTCTTGGAGGTTTAATTTGACGGCCTGTATCTCATCGTTTTCCCCACATGGAAATTGCTGCATGACCTCGGAGGAGGTATGCTTTGACCTGACCAAGATCACAGCTAATATTGTATTCTTGTTGACGCCTGCATGAAATGCCTCCTGTATGTCTTGTAACCACTGAATTTGAAACAGTGGTGTTCTGTAGAAGTGTTTCTGGTAGCAGTAACGCCATGTCCTTGGCTGCTGCTTTCTACAGGAGGTGTTTTTGTTTTTTGATGCCTTCAGCATTCCATGTAAGGATGTTCAGGTGCTGATGTTTTCCACAACTGGAATGTCAACCGCCGCTGCTGTAGCTAAACTAGGGAATAAAATGAATGCAGGTTTCAGAAGAGGTTTGTATAGCTGTTTCAATATGGACAGCTATTGACCTCAGATGTATTGGCATGCGCATTAAGTCATGGAGTTCGTAGTTGACATTTACAACGTACTGTACTCACAGTACGTTGCCTAGTGAGGCAACTAAAGCTCCGGGTTTGACGACATCTGCTGGGGATGCGGCTGTTGTCACCACGCCCAGACCAACAGAAGTATTGACATCCGCCATGTCTCGAAAGAGGCAAGGAAAATCGATTTTGTTTGCTGATCATATTTTGATGATATGTATTATGTATCGTTATATTTTGTTGAGCAACTGTTGTAGTAGAAGTAGGATGTTCTTGATTGACATTTCGTATCACTACTAAGTCTTTGCTGAATTTTTAATTCTATCTACATGTACTATATCTGTGACATTTGTCATTGTTTCCATGTTCTTTCGCTCTGATCTTGTATGGATTTGTGAATTTAGTCGAGAGTTTTGATGTGCGTTCCGGCGCTTTTATTATTACTTTGTCTCCTATTTCTAGAATTATAGGCTTAGCTTTTTTATGTTGCTTGCAGACCATTTCAGCACACCAACGAGTCTTGATTGTTTAAGCAAGAGATTGTTTGGTTGTCTGGAGCAACTTTGACAAACTCTTGTAGCTACCATTATATTTATCAGTTCCTTGATTGTTATGATAATTTGTTACAGAAAGATTTCTCTAATACACAATAATTTCAATGAAAACTTTTGAAAGGAATTGCAATAGCATGTGCAAGTAGAAATGGTGCAGCTAAGGCACACTTTATTTTAACAAGGTTAGGTACACTTAGGATTTAAACCGTGAGGTCTCGGTTTGAGGTGGCTGAGCGGTGTAACAGCACCATTTGTATTATATAAATATTCACCCAAAAGTATAATATCAAATTATTCACTAAGGTTATTCAACAATGACTCAGAGTTTACATGCTGAGTCCATCACTTCGTCAGGAGTCAGTCGAGGTCGCCACTAAGCATAGGCAGCATGCCGGCTGGCCCCACTTCTCATGGTCACAGACATCAGACACTTATCACTTGTTACCCAGTGAACACCTTACTAAGTGTTCTCATATAAGTGCATCAAGACATTTCAGTAGAAAAGGTATAATATACTCAACTGAACTAAGTACCTGTGAAACTATATTTTCTACAATAAAGAAAATACAGCAAAGTGTTTACTTCAGCCCACCCACTTATTAGTTCCAGAACTATTATATGTATTTCAGTGTGATATCAATATCTTTTGTTTTACTTATATATGTTGCTCCCTACAGCTAGCTCACGTAAATTGATAAACAACTGAGGATTGCAGGTGTGGCCCACTTAGTTTCACCCAAAGAAACAAACTTAAGAAGCTTTTCAAGAATTCTATCCACAAATTCTCTTAGACCAGTCCTCAAAACCCAGAGTTCAATTAAAAATCAAATTAAAGGACACCATACCAACACACCTGCAATCCTCAGTTGTTTATCAATTACGTGTATTAGCTGTAGGGCAGCATATAAAGGTAAAACAAAAGACATTTGATAATCCTCATCCATGAACACTTTGGCCGTTCCGTCCGAACAGGCCAGTTAATAACACAACCACTACATTCAGCTATCCGTAACCATTGCCCAACATGACCACCCGTTTTCGCCGCCTCATTTATCAGTAAATGTGATATGGCTCCCTGTTAATATTGTTGTGTTTTTCTACTAAGGCTCGTCTAAATTAAGGTAATACCCCTGTATATTTATAATTCACATTTTTATTCCTGATTTAGCTTTTGTAAATAGGTCTTCGTCATTTTTTGTCGGTTTTAAATTGGAGTGCTCTTTCTTTAAATTGCATGGAAGGTAAATTTCGTATAATGTAATGTTGTATTGTATATCACCTGTATTTTTTAAACTTTTCAAAACTTTGTTTTCTAAGCTCTGATGATGGAAAATGAACTTTCCGGAAACGTTAGTGATTAAAGAAACCCAACTTAGTCAAGATGTTTGTGTTTGCCCTGTTTTTCTGGAAAGCAGTGTCACTGTTGTTTTGTTAGGAATAATAATCATCCCATTGATTGGGAAAACAGTTTAGAAGTGTGCAAATCATCATGTATCGAGACTTCTGGTTGAAGTTAGTTTGATTAGGGAAATTCCATACTTAGTGATGGTCAGTACAAAACTGATAATATGTTCCAAATTTATTTGTCAGTGGCCCAAGGTTAAAAATGCTTTGAAAACCTTGGTTAGATGTAGGATAGATATTTAGTGGGTCCAATATATTTTGACCTGACTTAACTGGACTAGTTACGTGCTCTTCTAAGCTCTTCGTGTGTTGTATGATGTCGATGTCATGATTATGACCTGACCTCATGTTTAATAGTTCACCCTGTATTTAAGCCCTCTCCGTCCATGTAATTTAGTTGCTTTGAAGATGTCTTGAATAAAGGGAGGACTCAGAACACGACTAACTTAAATGTCTACTACGAGAACAATAGAAGTATGAGAAACAAAATGGATGATATTAGGGCCTTAGTAAGTACCGAAAAATCGACATAATATATCTACTGAAACATGGTCGAATACCAAATTGCGGGATACAAATAGTACCATACCGATAGGCAAACCAGGAAAGGAGGCGCAGTACCAATCTATGTCAGGGATAATCGAAGAAATAAATAAGGAAAAACTGAGCGGAATACAGAAACAATGGTTAGAATTAATCGACGGTAGGGAAAATTAATCACAGGAGTAATATATAGATCTCCAATCTTGATAGAGTCAATACATTCTGCATGAAATGCAGGGCTTCCACACAACAAAGTCTGTATAGTAGGCGACTTTAATTGGTCAAATAGATAAATAGTACTAAAGCCTAATAAGTCACCTGGTCCCAATGAGATATTTGCCAGAGTATTAAAGGAATGTAAGAAGAGCTTAGTATACCCTTAGCAACGTTGTTTAACATGTACTTAAACACAGGTGTAGTACCAGAATCCTGGAGGATAACGAATGTAATACCGATTTTCAAAAGGATAGATCACTATCCTCTCTAATCTACGCCCAATGAGCCTAACATCAAAGTAGCAAATTACTTTAATCAATCATTTCAAACTCTATTCGAAACCACCTTTGAGAAGCACAAGTTGATCAATGATTCCCAACATGGCTTCACAAGCGGGCGTTTGTGTCTAACTAATCTATTATCATTCTTTCATCAGTTTTTCGAACTGTGGACGAGGGGCACAATTATGATGTGGTATATCTCGGACTTTAGCAAAGCTCTTCGACAGAGTCCCCACGAAAGACTAATTAGAAAGGTAGAAGCATGGCATCAAAGGTAATATGGTTAAACGGAATAGGCGTGGTTACAGGACAGAAAACAGCGAGTGAGCATTAACGGCACTAAGTCCCACTGGAGCAACTTCACTAGTGGAGTTCCCAGGGCTCAGTACTTGGACCATTATTATTTATTATATACATAAACGACATAGATATCAGCATAGACAGCAACATAAGTAAATTTGCTGATGACACTAAAATGGATGTGTTATTAAATCTGACGAGGACTCTGCAAAACTACAGGAAGATGTAAACAAATTCTTCTAATGGTCTGAAAAATGGCAGATGAAATTCATCGATGGACAAATGTAAAGTGCTCAGTATAGGAGATGTAAGCGGAAACCAGATACCAGATGAACAACTATGCCATAGAGAAATCCGACTAAAGAATTTAGGAGTAATGATAAGTGGAACAAGCCAAGTAAACAATGTGTTTTGCTCATGATAAGGCTAATAAAGTACTTGAGTTTATACAAAGGAGTGTTAGTTACAAGACTACGAGGTCATCCTAAACTGTATCTTGCGCTTGAGAGACCACACCTGGATTCGCAGTTCAGTCCTGGTCACAGTATTACAGAATGGCTATAGAATCCTTGGAAGGAATTCAAGGAAAATGGACAAGACTAATCCTGGGCATTAGGAACCTTGAGTATAGAGATAGGTTAAAGCATCTCAATTTGCACTCCTTAGAGACGTAGAGCGAGGGGTGACCTGATAGAGGTGTATAAATGGAAGTCAGGGTTAAACAAAGGGACATTTCAAAGGTACTCAAACTATCCAACCAGGAGCGAACTGTAACAATGGTTTTAAATTAGTCAAATTTAGATTTAGGCGCGAAATAAGTAAACAGAGTAGTGGATGAATGGATAAGTTACCAAATATCATCATTAACTCAAATACGTGAATAGCTTCAAACATAGGTTGGATGTATATGAGCAATAGGGTTGGGTGTAAACGGACTGCCCAGTGTGGGCCAATAGGCCCACTGCAGTTTCCTCCATTCTTATGTTCTTATATAATATATATGCTGATAACCACAAGGAAAGAAGAAACACAGGGTTCTAAAGCGTGTGTAATCACATCTTCAGGGTGAGAGTACAGACTAAGGAGAAGTACAAAACAAGGTGTATATATACAGGAGGGTGGAATCAAGTCTAATGGTCAAGTGTTTGATATTCCTACTAATCTTTAAAAAGCACTGCAATGGTCGGTAGTCAGTCAGAGGGTGTGACCCAACCTTCTCACTTGGTTACAAATCTTCTTGATTACAATTTGTCCAGTTTGTACATGCCATTACTCAAATTAATGTTGACTGCTTCGGTATGTTTAATGAAACTAGATTCTATAATATTCCTATTGTCAATTGAATTGTAGTAATTCAATATTACCATGTAATTCAATGACATCGTCAACATACAGGAGTATTTGAGCAAACTCATCTTCCTGTGAAAGCTTAAAGTGCCGTGAGAGTCGTATCAGCAGGATTTGCCATTTGATTTTGTAGAGACTCTTCTGTGAAGTATACTCATTTTCTATTTTCCAGGTGAACAACCTGGATGAACTGGGATAATGCCTCCTCAATATTACCTTGTAATTCAATTGGACAGTAGAACTTAATAGAATCCAGTCTCATTAAACATACCGAATCTGTCAACATGAATTTGAGTAATGGTATGTACAAACTGGATAATTTCGTAATTAGAGATTTGTACCCAGGTGAGAAGGTTGGGTCATCTTACCCTCTGACCTGATCTACCGACTGCTGCCGTGCTTTTGAAGATTAGTAGGGTCACTACCTAATAACCTGACTATTGTTGATTTGATCTCACCTGTCCTCACCAAAGGACAGTGTATATATATATTTGCCGGTTTTGTTATGTATTTCTCCTTAGTCTGTACTCTACCCCTGAAGATGTGTGAATTACACGAAAGCTCTTGGGAACTTCGTTGTGTTTTATTTTTCCTTGTGGTTATCGAGCATATACCAGATCACGCGCACTCTACAGGATTTACATGCATATATATCTTGTATATATATATATATATATATATATATATATATATATATATATATATATATATATATATATATATATATATATATATATATATATATATATATGTGTATGTATGTATGTATGTATGTGTGTGTGTGTGTGTGTATCAGAATTAACTAGTCTCGTAGAATATACATCTTATACATAAAACCTATAATCCATAAGAATTAGGTGGAATGGAAATCAAAAGGGCTCTGTCATTCATACTGGCAGTCCCATTTACACCCAACCCTATTGCTCATATAAACATACAACCTGTGTTTTGAAGCTATCCAGCGTATTTGGATAATGATGATATTTGGTAACTTGTCTCCATTCATCCACTACTCTGTTACCAAACCAAGGGGCTCATTTCGTTTGCGCCTAAATCTAAATTTGTCTAATTTAAAACCATTGTTATGAGTTCGCTCCTGGTTGATAGTTTGAGTACCTTTTGTAATGTCCCTTTGTTTAGCCCCTGACTTCATTTATAAATCTCATCATGTCGCTCCTCGCTCTACGTTCTCGAGGGAGTGCAAATTAAGACGCTTTTAACCTGTCTCTACCAAGGTTCCTAATGCCCGATTAGTCTTGTATTCCCTGCTCTGGATTCTTCCATGATCTATATCCATTCTTGTAATATGGCAGACTGGAACTGAAATCTGCATCCAGGTGAGTTTTCCTCAAATGCATCAAGAAATAATTCAAGATGACCTCGCTATTTTGTAACTAACACTCTTTATGAACCCAAGCATTTATTAGCCTTGTTACGAGCAAAACACATTGTTTACTTGGCTTAAGTTTCCTACTTATATTCTAAATCTCTTTTGCAGTCGATTTCTATAATGGGATTTCTGTTGTTCATCTGGTAACTGGTCTGTTTACATCTCCTATACTGGAGTACTTTTATATTTGGTTCAACATTGAATTTCATCTGCCATTTTTCAGACCATTCGAAAATTTGTTTAGATCTTTCTTGTAGTTTTTGCAGAGTCTCGTCATATTTAATTGAGACTTCCTATTTTAGTGTCATCAGCAAATTTATTATTTGTTGGTTTATGCTGATATCTATGTCAAGCCAGAGTGCATATAATAATAAATAATAATGGTCTACTGAGCCTTGGGGAACTCCACTAGTGACGTTGCTTCAATGGGACGAGTGCGTTAATGCTCACCCGCCGTTTTCGGTCCTGTAACCACGGCCTAATCCATTTTTAGAATACACTTTTAGCCACTCTGTCGAGAATCGATTGATCAAACATGGTGTAGACACTAAGTTGGAGACTCTGAACCATGGGTTCACTAATTACTAAATCCTGTGACTTATGTCATGCGAGAGAGTATATTAGTGTCCGTGGACATATCTGTCAACACAACGGTGCCACAAAGCAGAAGGAGCAGTAATAAATATGATCCAAGCCATTTTCTTTCAAAAGTTTCAATGATGAGGAATATTTGCTTGCAGAACCGTTTAGCGATAATCGTTAGTAAAATAATTTGGTGTGTGTACTGTCGGAAACTTATGTGTTCATGACATCCTGGCTCATTCTGCAATAAATCTGATGGCACCTTTCTGGATTTGTCCGCATTTAATTACATCTTCGGTTTTCAGCATTAGTCTTCTCCACATTTTAAACTTGTTACCGCTTTAGCCGATAATGCGGAAAAGACCAGAAAAATTTGGCTGAAAGCTGTTTTCTAAGTTCTTCACCAAAAAATCTCACAATTTCAACATGACAGGTTTAGCTTGTTTATGTTGCTGCGAAAAATCATTTCAGCGTTTTGCTGCTAAATGTTTCTGCATTTTACTTATGAATATCGGAGAAAAAAAGCTGGATCTGCTTTTGTCGCGGAATATTCATATTATGGTTTGTCCGTGGCATGTCATAAGGCAGGACACTGCCTTTTGTCTTAAGTATATAAACACATAGAAGGGTAATTTGCCGGTAGAGTCATTAATTGACCCATTAATAGATGCGCGTAACTTACGGTATAATCCACATGTGTGATGCATGTCACACACAACAGTCGTATTTAGGGCTGTATTAAAACTTTTGTATTCCATATTGTACAATAAATTTGTGCTACTAGCTGATTCTGAACTCTAACCATTGTCGGAAAGCAGAACCTTGGGCGTAAAGTAAAAGGACACATATCAGATGCATAACTAATGCAATACGTAACCGAACGA
>NW_024729390.1:0-11411 GCF_018991925.1 Homarus americanus | reverse complement strand
AAAAACATTTTGGACTTCCATAAACAAGATGATGGGCCACAACAAGCAAAAAACACCATACATTAAAGACCAAAATGGAACAAAACTGCACGAGGAAAATTAACAAGAGTCAGCATTCAAAAGGGAATGGGTAAAGTTTTTAAAATATCAGATGAGGAAAATGAAGATTTTGATAGTGAACACGAAGAAAGGATAGAAGAAGAAATGGGAAGACAAATACATAGAATCACCCCAAAGCAATATATAGACTATAACTTATTACCTAATAATCAAATAATAACCATGGGAGAAATGATGCACTGTCTGAGGAAGTTTAAGGAAAAAGCCCCCGGGTTCACAGGTATTACACGAAATATGATCAAGAATCTACCTGAAAACATCTTAAAAACACTATTAAACATCTATAACACATGCTTAATAACCGGTTACTTTCCAGACAAACTAAAATGTGCTAAAATGATATTTATTCCCAAGGAGGGTAAGGACAGCAAGGAAATATTAAACTACAGGCCAATATCTTTATTAGAAATTACCGGGAAACTATTGGAAAAAAATTTAAATTCAAGACTTCTAACGTTTCTAACACAACATGGGAAAACTAACAATAGACAACATGGATTTATGCCCAATAGAAATACCCTAACTGCAATAGCTACAATAACGGAAATAATTGCAATAGAAAAATGCAAGGGGAACCAGATCAATATAATTTTAAGGGACTTTTCTAAGGCTTTTGATAAAGTTTGGCATTTAGGCTTAAAATATAAAATATTGAAATTGGGACTTAACGAACACTTGCTAAGAATATTGTGTAACTATTTAGATGATAGGAGAGCACAAATTCAAATTGGAAACTTTATGGGAACCATGTTTAATCTTTAGAGTGGAGTACCTCAAGGAGGATGCCTTTCTCCAACACTATATACAATTTATACTTCAGACACACACCTCAACCTGGCAATTTCCTTTGTAAGAATATGTAATGTTTGCTGATGATATTACCTCCAAATAGTATCATACCCAGGAAAATCAACTCAATTTATGGCACTCTACACGGTAAGAGCGATAAAAACATAAATGATTTTGAGAAAAAATGGAAAATCAGGACAAATAAGAACAAATTCAAGATAATTCCAATAGCCAAGATTAAAACAAGTCCAGTAATAGTCGACCAGGAACTATACCCATACGACACTGAAGGCAGGATGCTTGGATTAAAACTAACAAAAAGAGGATATATAACATACTTAAAAGATAAAGAACGACAGGCAAGAATAAGATTATCAAAAAGATATATATTGCCCTTGTCAAATCAATTATGGACTACCCACCCATCCCATTGAACACCCTTAGTAAAACGTGCATTAAAAGGTTACAAACAGTACAAAATATAGCCCTTAGATTTATATATAACATAAAATATACAGACCACATCAGTAATGAACAGCTACACAAGAGAGCAAACCTCCTAGCAATCAATGTAGATATACACAACAAAGCTGTAATTATTTGGAAAAAAGTGACTGAACTTAACACAGAAACATATCAAAACTGGATAAATAATATAGACAACGAAGAATTCCAAGAACACAGTTGGTTTAAATCAGCCAGGAAGAAAGTAATTGAACCATCTCCTGCCCCAATATACATATAAAACCTTAATAGAGAGAATAAAAGATGAGAGTGACCTACCAGCTCCACAAGAACCTGGCAGGCCTCTCCATACAGTGTACCTTTAGACTAACATAACTAATATTTAACATTGAACAGCTTAGCAAAAAAAAAAAAAAAAAAAAAAAAAATGGGGACTACCCTCCAGCTACACAAGGACCTATAAGGCGGGCTCACTAACTCCGAAAAAAAAAATGTAATGGCCAATGGATTACCCTCCAGCTACATCAGCCTGGAAGAAAGTAATTGAACCATCTCCTGCCCCAATATACATATAAAACATTAATAGAGAGAATAAAAGATGAGAGTGACCTACCAGCTCAAGAACCTGGCAGGCCTCTCCATACAGTGTACCTTTAGACTAACATAACTAATATTTAACATTTAACATTTAACATTTAACATTGAACTAACATCTTAGTTAAAAAAAAAAAAAAAATGTGACTACCCTCCCAGCTACACAAGGACCTGGGCGGGCTCACTAACTCCATCGGAAAAAAAAATAATAATAATAATGTGATTACCCTCCCAGCTACATCAGCCAGGAAGAAGTAATTGAACCACCTCCTGCCCCAATATACACATATACACATAAAACATTAATAGAGAAAATAAAAGATGAGAGTGACCTACCAGCTCCACTAAGAACCTGGCAGGCCTCTCCATACAGTGTACCTTTAGACTAACACAACTAACACTTAACTAACACCTCAGAAAAAAAAATGTGACTACCCTCCCAGTTACACAAGGACCTGGGCGGGCTCACTAACTCCAACAATAATAAAATAATAATAATAAGCAGCATTATATAAATAAACCAATATTAATACAAAGGTCTGACGACCCAAGGGAGCAGAACAAAGATAAAACACCAATAAGAAAGATGAAGCGATCTGGTTGAGCCCAGATTCTTTCTACTCCTACTGTATTTCAGTTTCACCACTTTCCTTCAACTCCTAATAATCTTCTTTCACCTCTTAACTAAAGACTTCGTATCGTATCGTAATCCTGTTGCCTCTGAAGATGTCTTGAATAAAGACGAAAGCTAAGGTGCTCCGTTGTTTCCTTTTTCCCCGTGTGATTTTATCAAGATTTATCTTATCCACGTTTTCATTGTGGATCTACATGAAATATATATATATATATATATATATATATATATATATATATATATATATATATATATATATATATATATACATATATATATATATGCAAGTAAATCACTGTAGGTGCGCGTGATCTAGGTATATGCTGGTAACCACAAGGAAAGAAGAAAACACGAAGTTCCCAAGCGCTTTCGTGTAATTCACATCTTCAGGGGTGAGTACAGACTAGAGAGAGTAATACAAATCAAGGTGTATATATACAGAGGAGGGTGAGACCAGGTCCACAATGGTCAGGTATTAGGTAATGACCCTACTAATCTTTAAATAGCACACAACGGTTGGTGGTCAGGTCAGATGGTCAAGTGACCTGGCCTTCTCACCTGATCACAAATCTTCTTAATTACAAAATTGTCCAGCTTGTACATGCCGTTACTCAAATTCATGTTGAATGCTTCGGTATGTTTAATAAGACTAGATTCTATGATGTTCCTACTATCAATTGAATTACATGGTAATATTGAGGAGGCATTATCTCAGTCAATGCAATGCTTGTTATCCCTCAAATGAACAAACAGAGCATTGGATTCCTGGCCTGTCCTAACACTGTATTTGTGTTATTTAATTCTAGTTGCAAGATCTTTACCTGTCTGGCCTAAGTAAAACATATTACATTCCTTGCAAGGAACTTTATAAATGCAACCAATTGTGCTGTTGGGGGAGTTCTTGATTAACATTTGTTTAACAGTGCATGAGTTTTTAAATGCCACATTGACGTTCCAGGTTTTTAGTTGTGCAGGAATGTGTGAGAAATTTTTGTGAAATGGTAATATTAAGATATTCTTATGGTCATGGGTGGGCTTGGGATCAGTTCTATAAAAAGTTTTCTTAGTAATGTTTAAGCATTTGTCTATGAAAGATCTAGGGTATTTAAGGTTTGAGCCAATATTATATATATATTTGTATTTCTCATCGATGAATTCCGGACTGCAAATTCTCAAGGCACGTAAAAACATTGTTGAAAATACTGACTGTTTGACTTTATTATGGTGGGCAGAATAATAATGAATGTATGAACACACATTAGTTGGTTTTCTATAAATACTGAACTTAAAAGTGTTACCTATTCTGTGTATCAGACAGTCTAGGAATGACAATTTACAGTCTTGCTCTAATTCCACAGTGAATTTGATCGAGGGGGCTAAGTTGTTAAGTTGTGGCAGGAAAGCTTTTAGGTCCTCATTACATGGCCAGAGACATAATACATCATCAACATATCTAAACCAGACTGCTGAAGGTGGTAAATATTACTTAATAGTTTCTTTTCAAAGAATTCCATATATAGGTTGCTTAATACAGGTGAGAGTGGATTACCCATTGCCATACCAAATTTTTGAGCATAATATTCCCCATTGAATTCGAATTTGCAATCCTTAATACATAGTTTGATGAGTTCGATGAAGTCGTCTTTCGAGACGGGCAGTGAAATGTTATCCAGGGAATCTATGAGGAACTCTAGTAAATCATCAACTGGGACCTTTGTAAAGAGTGACGTTACATCAAAGCTGACCAGTTTAAAATCATGATTAATGTGTAAGTTATTGAGTTTATCAACCAGATCCATATTATTCTTGATATTGGAGTTAGAAATGTTGCCAAATAGGGGATTTAGTAAAGAAACTAACCATTTAGATAGTTTATAAGAGATTGACCCAACTGAGCTAATGATGGGTCTTGCTGGGTTATTGGGCTTGTGGGTCTTGATTACACCGTACATGTATGGCAGTGGAGGGGACGTTGAAGTAAGATGTTTAATGAGAGTAGCTTTGCCTCTCAATAGGGACTTCAGTTTTTTGTTGAACTGGGTGTTGACAGTGTTGAGAGGATTATTTATGAGTTTAGAATATGTTGTAGTATCACATAAAAGGTCATTCATTTTAGAGATATAGTCATCTTTGTTTAAAATCACTACTGTGTTGGCTTTATCTGCTTTAGTGACATGTAGATCCTTATTTTTCTTAAGGGCTTGGATTGCTTTGGTGAATCTTTCTGGACAGTTTGGAACACAAGGCTTAGACATAGATGCATACACAACACCTTTACACATGTTCACTTCTTCACTTGTCAAATTGCTGAATTTCTCCAAATTGCAAAATGCTCTGGCTATGTCCACACTGTCGACTCCCTTGCTAGAGTCATCAAAACTTAAACCATAACCTAGGGCACACAAGGTATCATTGTCTAGTTGTTTAGAGGAGAGATTCACTACACAGTTGCTATTGGCATCCTTAGTCCAATCACTGTTCCTAATGAGGAGTGCCAATTTGTGGTCTATCCTAGCTTGAAGATCAGAACGCTCACGTCTCAGGTTATCAAAACAGTAATCCAACGTGAACTTTTCCAATCACTCTGTATGGTCATATTAAAAACATGCTTTTTTTGTCTTACAATACGAAAAGCTTAATCCACTTCAATTTTCTTTATTTCACAATGTTTCTTTAGGATGATTTCTTGGAAATCATCAAAGGGGCGGTCTGACGTCTTCAGGACACGTTGCGGGAGAATTGATCTAGGCATAACTTTTTCACTAAGGCTGTCTGAAGAAATTTCAATCGTATTTTCAATTTGTGGGCCTTGACCATCGAAGAGGAGTATTCAGTAACGAAAGGAGACAGTCCAGGACAGCTTGTAGAGAAGTATAAGAAGTGGCGCGTGGAATCCATTATGCAAGTAAATCACTGTAGGTGCGCGTGATCCAGGTATATGCTGATAACCACAAGGAAAAAGAAAATACGAAGTTCCCAAGCGCTTTCGTGTAATTCACATCTTCAAGGGTGAGTACAGACTAAGGAGAAGTACAAAACAAGGTGTATATATATATATACAGAGGAGCGTGAGATCAGGTCCACAATGGTCAGGTATTAGGTAATGACCCTACTAATCTTTAAAAAGCACAGCAACGGTCGGTAGTCAGGTCAGAGGGTAAGGTGACCCAACCTTCTCACCTGGTTACAAATCTTCTTAATTACAAAATTCTCCAGTTTGTACATGCCATTACTCAAATTCATGTTGACTGCTTCGGTATGTTTAATGAGACTAGATTCTATAATGTTCCTACTGTTCCTACTGTACTGTATTCCTTAGTCTGTACTCACCCCTGAAGATGTGAATTACACGAAAGCACTTAGGAACTTCGTGTTTTCTTTTTCCTTGCGGTTATCAGCATATATATATATATATATATATATATATATATATATATATATATATATATATATATATATATATATATATTATTTCCTGTAGTAGTTTGAAAGTTGCTGATATTAGTAAAACTATTTCATTCAAAAACCTTGTACGAGCAATAGGTAACTGAGACGGCTATGGTGTTGATGAACGCCGATGAGACTACCTCCCTTGTACTCATTATTATCGGTGGGAAAACTAGGGTAAAGAAATTCATATAGCGTCTAGTCGTCCAGTATTCCAAATGCCTTTCACTTAACTTGCGATAATGGCCTCCCTGGGGTCCATATAGTGACGCGTCCTTACCATGATGGTCAGCCAGCTCTCTCTCATCTCCGTGTAGTCTGGGAGAGGATTGCACTACCCCCGGCCACCTGCTACTTACCAGGAATGGGACGCTTGTCACTGTGTTAATACCAGGGGCAAATCCCGGGACTTGTAATTTGCTACAATTGTTGGGGTTTATGGTCACATTTGCAAATACTGTATTCAGCAGGCGAGGTGCGGACGTTGTTGAGGGGGGGCGTGACTCTGTACTGTACTGTACCGTACATGGCCTCCCACAGTGACCTCGACTGGTTACGGTAAGTGGGGAGCAACTCAACGATAGGGAGGCGGCAGTAGAGACCCACAAACACGCCCAGAACACAGTACTGTATAGTCTCCGAGGTGTCAAGGGGATGGTGTTACCGTCTGGCATTATAGATATGATAATCCCGAGGTGCTCTCAGTCCACCTAGCTGTAATTGGGGAAGTGAAGGCGGTTGAGTGCAGTCTTGGCTACACGGCCTCCTTTACTTTCCGAAGACATGCTATGTAGTGTGCCGTATCCACACTGTCCCTAACTGGCAGCCATGTCTATCGGACTCACTATCACTTTTTCACAATTGAGTAACTACTCGAACACCTTCAGACAATCGCTCTTCTTAGGCAAAGGGTGGTCAGGCAGGAGCCAGACAGCTGCCACAGATCGCTGGACTTTAATGTAGCACAAAATGTCCGACACAGCTTACACGAAACAGATGATGATCCAAACATTTTCAGTTCGTAATTCGCTAATCCGTGGCCAACTGAGCTATAGCTTGAAGTGCTCTTAAAACTCCACATACCTGCCGCCTCGCATGCTGTAAAAACATACAATGCTCCGGAAAACGCACCAAATATTTTGTAAACGACTCTAAAGTATTTTAACGAGGGTTTTACATCATCAGTAAACAGAAAGGTATTAAACCTTCAGCAAACATTGCATATGCATACTGCATGAAATATGACCTATAATGTTGTTAACACTGAACAAACTGAAAAAGACTTAAAAGAATAATATTTCTTTTTGCAACCAACCTTTTTGCACATCACTTTAGCTCGTGTTGTTATACAATACTGTTGTTAGGGTAATGTTTTAATATTTGCAAGACGAATATGAATTTGTTGCCATCCGGTATAACTTACTGTACACTCCCATACTTAGTGTACATTATGTAAGAGAAAATAAACAGTTATAAACAGTAAGATAAACAATAAAAGTAAAAGTAAATTGTCCTTTTACAGATAAAGTTTACTGCAACACGAGGCAACTTCACTCAGCTGATCGTATATGGGTGGACGGTGAGGCGAAGGAGTTCTTCTCTGGCTGGTTCACACGGGGATGATGATTACTGCCGTCCTGTGTATCGTCTGCTCTGCCTCCTCCTTATTTCCACTTTCACGGGTATTGTTTTTTCTTTCTGTTTTCGATTTTTTTTTTATTATTTGTATTTTTAACTAAATATTTTCCAGATATTTTGGTTATCTAATACTTTCAAATATGTGAAATTTGGATATATGAGATAGCGCTGAGACAGGGGCGTTAAGGCCGATGTAACCCGTATATAGGGTCACAGTTAGCCATGACTAGTTCTCCATAATGCCCACACACCCATAGTACCCACACACTATCCACACACTACCCACACACTCACACAAGGAGATACAGTGAAATAAACTGCTGTACCTAAATATTATGTAACTCAAAATATATTCCCAAAACAGCACGTTTACAGTTGAAAATAATAAAAGCATAAATAATACAAACAAAATCAATTAATATGTTTTTTATTATTTTTAAATATCAGAAATGTTGGGTCAACGCTTCTTGTTGTTCTTTGTCTTTTTCCCAGTGAAGATGTAGTCTCCCCATGGCAGGTACTGGTCCTTTTGTACATGGCAGAAAGTGGTAGTTTCCTTCTTCTTGTTGTTGTTTTGAGGTTTAGTGTGCTTTGTGGTCTGCAGTTTGTTAGATCGGGGGCCCTTCTCCTTCACCTGGCAAGGCTTCACCTCAACCTTTGAAACTTTTGTTACAGTGCGTCGGAACACCATTGTGATTTACTGACACTAACAGCTCTTTCACTGAGGTCAAATCAAAATTTGACCATACAGAAAGAATTACGGTTTAATAAGGTTGGAATTTAAAGAAATTGACAACAAAATGAAGCTCTGTTTATCACTATAGTAAAGAGGGATGGTGTTTGTAAAGATGATGGATGGTGTTATAATATGTAGTGATGATGGATGGTGTTATATGTATTGATGAAGGATGGGGTTATATGTAGTAATGATGGATGGTGTTATATGTAGTGATGATAGGAGGGTAATATATGTAGTGATGATGGATGGTGTTATATATAGTGATGATGCATGATGATATATGTAGTGATGATGGTTGGTGTTATATGTAGTGATGATGGATAGAGTTATATGTAGTGATGATGGATGATGTTATATGTAGTGATGATAGGATGGTTTTATATGTAGTGATGATGGATGGTGTTATATGTAGTGGTGATGGATGATATTATATGTAATGATGATAGGATGGTTCTATATGTAGTGATGGATGGTGTTATATGTAGTGATGATGAATGATGTTATATGTAGTGATGATATGATGGTTTTATATGTAGTGATGATGGATGATGTTATATGTAGTGATGATAGGATGGTTTTATATGTAGTGATGATGGATGGTGTTATATGTAGCGATGATACATGATGTTATATGTAGTGATGATGGTTGGTGTTATATGTAGTGATGCTGGATGGTGTTATATGTAGTGATGATGGATAGAGTTATATGTAGTGATGATGGATGATGTTATATGTAGTAATGATGGGTGGTGTTATATGTAGTGATGTTGGATGGTGTTATATGTAGTGATGATGGATGATATTATATGTAGTGATGATAGGTTGGTTTTATATGTAGTGATGATGGATGGTGTTATATGTAGTGATGATGCATGATGTTATATGTAGTGATGATGGTTGGTCTTATATGTAGTGATGTTGGATGGTGTTATATGTCGTGATGATGGATGATATTATATGTAGTGATGGTGGATGGTGTTATATGTAGTGATGATGGATCGTGTTATATCTAGTGATGATGGATAGTGTTATATGCAGTGATGATGATGGATGGTGTTATAAGTAGTGATGATGGATGTTGTTTTATGTAGTGATGAAGGATGGTGTTAGTGAAGATTGTGAAGTGAGATGTAGTGAAGATTGTGAAGTGAGGTGTAGTGAAGATTGTGAAGTGAGATGTAGTGAAGATTGTGAAGTGAGATGTGGTGAAGATTGTTAAGTGAGATGTAGTGAAGATTGTGAAGTGAGATGTATTGAAGATTGTGAATTGAGATGTAGTGAAGATTGTGAAGTGACATGTAGTGAAGACTGTGAAGTGAGATGTAGTGAAGAGTGTGAAGTGAGATGTAGTTAAGATTGTGAAGTGAGATGTAGTGAAGATTGTGAAGTGAGATGTAGTGAAGATTGTGAAGTGAGATGTAGTGAAGATTGTGAAGTGAGATGTAGTGAAGACTGTGAAGTGAGATGTGGTGAAGATTTTGAAGTGAGATGTAGTGAAGATTGTGAAGTGAGATGTGGTGAAGATTGTGAAGTGAGATGTAGTGAAGATTGTGAAGTGAGATGTAGTGAAGATTGTGAAGTGAGATGTAGTGAAGATTGTGAAGTGAGATGTAGTGAAGATTGTAAAGTGAGATATAGTGAAGATTGTGAAGTGATATGTGGTGAAGATTGTGAAGTGAGATGTAGTGAAGATTGTGAAGTGAGATGTAGTGAAGATTGTGAAGTGAGATGTAGTGAAGATTGTGAAGTGAGATGTAGTGAAGATTGTGAAGTGAGATGTAGTAAAGATTGTGAAGTGAGATGTAGTGAAAATTGTGAAGTGAGATGTAGTGAAGATTGTGAAGTGAGATGTAGTGAAGATTGTGAAGTGAGATGTAGTGAAGATTGTGAAGTGAGATGTAAAAATTGTGAAGTGAGATGTGAAAATTGTAAAGTGAGATGTAGTGAAGATTGTGAAGTGAGATGTAGTGAAGATTGTGAAGGGAGATGTAGTGAAATATCGAAGTAAGATGGGTGGGCAAGACAGAAGGAGATTTAGTGAAGATTGTGAAGTGGAGACATGGGTGGAAGATTGTGAAGTGAGATGTGGTGAAGATTGTGAAGTGAGATGTGGTGAAGATTGTGAAGTGAGATGTGGTGAAGATTGTGAAGTGAGATATGGTGAAGATTGTGAAGTGAGATATGGTGAAGATTGTGAAGATGTGAAGTGAGATGTAGTGAAGATTGTGAAGTGAGATGTAGTGAAGGTTGTGAAGTGAGATATAGTGAAGATTGTGTAGTGAGATGTAGTGAAGATTGTGAAGTGAGATGTGGTAAAGATTGTGAAGTGAGATGTGGTGAAGATTGTGAAGTGAGATTTGGTGAAGATTGTGAAGTGAGATGTGGTGAAGATTGTGAAGTGAGATATGGTGAAGATTGTGAAGTGAGATGTAGTGAAGATGTGAAGTGAGATGTAGTGAAGATTGTGAAGGGAGATGTAGTGAAGGTTGTGAAGTGAGATGTAGTGAAGATTGTGTAGTGAGATGTAGTGAAGATTGTGAAGTGAGATGTAGTGAAGATTGTGAAGTGAGATGTAGTGAAGATTGTGAATTGAGAAGTAGTGAAGATTGTGAAGTGGGATGTAGTGAAGATTGTGAAGTGAGATGTAGTGAAGATTGTGAAGTGAGATGTAGTGAAGATTGTGAAGTGAGATGTAGTGAAGATTGTGAAGTGAGATGTAGTGAAGATTGTGAAGTGAGATGTAGTGAAGATTGTGAAGGGAGATGTAGTGAAGATTGTAAAGTGAGATGTGGTGAAGATTGTGAAGTGAGATGTAGTGAAGATTGTGAAGTGAGATGTGGTGAAGATTGTGATGTATGATGTAGTGAAGATTGTGAAGTGAGATGTGGTGAAGATTGTGAAGTGAGATGTAGTGAAGATTGTGAAGTGAGATTTAGTGAAGATTATGAAGTGAGATGTAGTGAAGATTGTGAAGTAAGATGTAGT